>NC_090782.1:7772500-8027500 GCF_040054535.1 Antennarius striatus | reverse complement strand
CAGACTCTCAAAACACATTTGGGCCTGCCGAGTCTGTCCGGTCCCCTGCTCTGCCAGCGGATCCAACTCACCAGCAGGTAGTGATCAGTTGACAGCTCTGTCCCTCTCTTCACCCAAGTGTCCAACACACACGGTTGGAGGTCTGATGATACGACAACAAAGTCGATCATTGACCTCCGGCCTAGGGTGTCCTGGTGCCATGTGCACTTATTGACATCCCTTTGATTGAACAAGGTGTTTGTTATGGACAAACTATGACTAGCACAGAAGTCCAATAACAGAACTCCACTCGTGTTCAGATCGGGGAGGTCATTAATCCCAATCACCCCTTTCCAGGTCTCACTGTCAATGCCCACGTTAGTGTTGAAGTCCCTAAAGAGTACAATGGAGTCCCCAGTCGGAGCACTATTCAGTACTCTTCCCAGGGACTCCAGGCAGGCTGGGTATTCCGCACTGCGGAAACGTAGCTATAATCTGGAGAAAAGCAGGTCAGTTCTCAGATGGTAGCAAGGTTGGTGCCACTCATCATTCATTTACAAATGTGATTGCACTTTAGTTAACATATTTAAATGTTCAGATATTAAGATGTGATAGACTGTTTTTGCATGATTTGAATGAGGCAAAATAACATGCTTTTTCTCTCGATTATATTGTTATAATCATTTGTTTCAGATATACTGTAATTATTTTCTTTATAAAAATTAAATTTGGAGTTCAAAAAGTCTTTTTTCAAACTTGAGTCTTGAAAAAGAGGGGGTCGTCTTATAATCAGGGTCGTCTTATATTCGGGCCAATACGGTAAATACTTGTATGTCAAGCAGCTCGTATCTCACGGTACTATATATATATATTATGTATTTAAAACATATACTGTGTACTGTGTGTACATATAAATACACACACACATATATGTGTGTGTGTGAGCATATAGTTATGTGTGTGTGTGTGTGTGTGTGTGTGTGTGTGTGTGTGTGTGTGTGTGTGTGTGTGTGTGTGTGTGTGTGTGTGTGTGTGTGTGTGTGTGTGTGTGTGTGTGTGTGTGTTTATTGACAGCTAACTTTGACAGCAACAAGATGCTGAGAAAGGACAAGGGGAAACTGAAGTGTCTAACTGTGAAGAAACAAAAATGACATTACTTTGTGGGATTTGATTTGCTTTTAAAAGCCCGTAAACACAGCACAATAAATATTTGTGGAGAGACTTAGTGAATGGCAATGGGGAAGTGCGGCAGATGGAGGATAGGAAGGACATTTCATCAGACGTTCCAACAAATATGAAGGACTGCGGCACACTTTCCACATTATTTGCGCATCCTTTTCTGTCTCTGTGGGCAGAATCTTAATAGAAGTGCATAGGTGTTTCTTTTCACTGGCATGTGCTTGTCCACAATCTTCTGCTTGTATGTGTTAGTGTGTGTGTGTGTGTGTGTGTGTGTGTGTGTGTGTGTGTGTGTGTGTGTGTGTGTGTGTGTGTGTGTGTGTGTGTGTGTGTGTGTGTGTGTGTGTGTGTGTGTGTGTGTGCGACTGATATACATGCCTTCATTCGTTTCAGAGGATTATTCATTTCCTTTTGAAGTGAGGCAGCTCGCCCGGCAAGGAAGGTCTGAAAGGCGGCTGAGAGCAGGCTTTCATACTTCTCCAACAGAAGCTTGTCTTCTGGGGGGTAAATACGTCTGTAGGCCATAGAGACACAGAGAAAAGCAAGAAGAGTGAACAAGGATTGGAGAAAGAAGATGTGGAGTGAGAAGGGTAATCAATGCAGGGAGCAAGGAGATCACAAGGGAAAGAGAGGGAAAAAAAGAAATGAAACTGAGATAATAAAATGGAATTTCGCTTACAATGGAGATTGTTGGAGTGACTGGGTAGTGACAAAAAAAAAGTAGCATAAAAAAAAAAGAATGGCCTCACCTGCCATGAGAGAAAAAAAATGAAAAATGGAAGAAATTAATTAAATGGTTATATTATGTAGTGATGTGTATTATAAAGTTATTTTCTATTTAATATCACCAATTCTTGGTTATTTTTACTCAAAATCGCTGAATTTTCACATTTACCGCTGAAATACAAAGAGACCTCTCTCCCTTGAGAGGCACCAGCCCACCGAGCCTCACCATGGATTCCGCAATGACTCGACTAGCTGTGCTGGTATGCTATACAGTGAGACTGTAATGCTATCTCTCTATATGTCGCTCTTAAAATATTCAAACACTTTTGCTCTATGAACTAAATTTCCATAATTTAGCTAATGTATATAATGTACAGTGTTTTTTTGTCAACAACTACATGGGTGTAACGTCTTTCTTGAGTTGAGTGGTCCAGAAACCGCTGGGACAAGGCACTACGTGAGGCACGATGATATTGTGCCTCATTGGTAGGGGGCGCTGGTGATCCCTGGGATTCGGCTGATGATTCCTCTTCCTCAGCCGTAGAAGTGACAGCAAACTACAGTACGGCCATTTATTTGTTTTCCACTTGCCTTTAAGGCAAGGAGCGGCGCATAGACTTCATTTATAAGTAAACGCAATGTATAAACAAACATGTAGGTAACAACATAATGTATTTTTTAATCAAATGTGCTTATTTGTGTGTTACAGTTTGTACGTGTAAATAATTCTGCTCTGAGACTTTAAAAATAACCCATTCACTGTTGATAATAAGTTGTGAATAAGCTACACTGTAGGTTCATGTGTTTGTAAATCTGATTATGATGAGATCAGTGCCTCACCAGCCATGAACCTCACCATACGTCACTGGACGAATATGTGCAACGTGAATTTACATGTACTGTATAACGGAATGTGATGGGAGTCAGCGTTCTGCATGATTTGCAATGTCTAGTTGAGCAACTCTGGTCTCGCACTAGCAAAAATAAAGGAACACTTCCTTAAACTGCATGGAAAACAAAAGAAACAGACTTGCTGTGAAAATGACATAAGAGCACTTGCCAAGGTGAAGCCACGCATATCTGAACCAGTCTCTCAATAACAATAGCAGAAGTCACACTGATTTGCAGGTAGGTAATTTCATGTGAGTTCATGCACTGTCTTGGTCTTGTTCCTTGAAAAAGGTGACATTAATGCAGAATTCATTAAATACACCAGTAAAACATACTGTATACTTATGTCTGAAATTTAAAAAAATATATATACAGTATTTTTTTTTTTTTTTTACTAAAGAAGGGTTCGGTGAGTGAGCATATGAAACGGGCAGGGTTTTGTACCTCCAACAAGGTTAAGAACCGCTACTCTAGAGGCATCACTTGGATTCTAAAAGACCTTCATTTAGGTGTTACAGACAGACCAAACCTGATTATCTACAGGTGGGCAAAGAGGAAGAAATATGAGACCACTTCATGCAGACAGAAACGGCCATTCAGTCAAGTGGTAAGCAGAGGAGTATCTCACAAAAATATGGCATCCATATCTGAAAAAATGTGACCAAAAGAGAAATTGAAGAACAAAACAATGGCAAATCGGAGCTTGGTCTTCAGTTGGGATGGGCTCCGTATGTCAGGTGCCATCCTAAATGAATTCACTGGAAAAACAAATTATATAATATAAAAATAAAATGACAGGCAGGCAACATATACATGCTAAATAATTTCTGACATCCAAAAAGGCAAGCATCTGACAAGAGGACAACAAATTTGAACATCTACATCCCTTGCCCACTTATTAATTTTTTGTATTGCATTTTTACATGTAATACATATATAATTCCCATCATCAACAACTTTGGTGCACTTTTTTAGTCTCTTCATCTTGAATCACTATTCATTCTGAGACCTTGGGACACTGCTGATAACACTTATAAAGGTAAGCAGAGAGGGCTGGGATCCATTAAGTGGACAAGCATAAAGGACCGCCCCTTCTCTGTGGTTGTATGCTTCTTCCGTACCTGTAGTTCCCCAAATGTTGCTTCTCATGTTCCTCCCTTGAGATCTGTTTGCGGACTTGTGCCAGGTGCTCTTTCTAGAAACAGTAACAAAAAAACAAAACAAAAACAGTAATTCTCTTTGGTTAAAATCACATTGTCCTCTGACTTATCTCTGCAAATTTTTTTCAAAAACAAAACAAAACAAGGAGGTATGTCGTGATTTTGTTTCTTTTTTTGTAGCTACACTTGATTATAAGCTGTATGGTGGAATTATGGTGTTCAGATACCAAATTTGACACATAACACAGAAGATAATATGACTACTTAACTAATACTCCAGCAACATCAAGCTGTGAGTGAGCCAATATACACCGTGGATAGAACTGAACCTGGTCTACCACTTAAGTATGTCAGAGCTTAAAAACAAGGCAGTTCCAATTTTGAAATACTGCTTCTGCACCATGTTTACTTATTCCTGTTGATTACTGCAATGGATGATCAAAAGACTAACAAGGCAGTCAGAGACTGCAACATCCCGCAACACCCCTGAATTTAAAATTTTACCCTTTTTGCACCCTTAAAGATACAAAAGTGGTAAGTTGACATCGACCTAGTTTTCCAAAGGTGACTCTGGCTTGTTGAAAATGTTGCTTTTTGTTTTGTGATTAAATCTCATCAGGTTTCAGAGATGTTCCATGGTTTACTCCACAAAGGAGGTAAACTTTTTGCTGATGTTGGTTTTGTTGTCCCCTTCTCTAAAATAATCAAACAATTTTACATGAAATTGGGGAATAGGACCCAAGGAAGAATCAATACAATATGTTGAACTGGACCACTACAGGCCCACAATGCACTGCTCTTGATTCACTGCCTGACCAAATTGTTCCTCAGGAAGTTGAGTCAAGAAGAGCTTCACATGGAGCTCTCCACCAGGAACGGGCACTTGGCTACTATAGAAGTGAGCTCCATTACAGTTTTGTTAAGAAGGCACTCTTCGCGGAGGAAACTCCATGGGGAAACCGAGTTGCCTTGGTGGAGATTTGCACTCTGAATGCTGACAATATGTCTATTTAGTGGATAACCCCTCTGCTAAGGCTGATAAGAAATCATATGACTAATGATTGGCTAGTATGATTATGAAAACATCATTTTAGTCACTAGGCTGCTTTTTTTATATCCTTTTGATTGCACTGAAGAAGCTCAGCTGTTATTGGTCAGATGCCATCAGAGAGAATTGTGGGTTTACTGAGCAGATCTCAAATTAGAATACATGAAACTGTACAAAGTTCTGAAAAAAACTCCCCATGCTAAATACTAAGGCCAAACTAATTTGAATATTTTCATGATGTGTTTGTGCATACCAACTCTTCTCTCCTTCGCTCCAGTGTGTGTCTCTGTTTCTCCCAGTCCGAGGAAGCTGCAGAGAGTTTCTTCATGGAGCCATGTCCATAGAGCCGTCTCTGAGCCTCTGCCTTTTGCTGAGCCAGGTTCCGTTTCTTATCACTCGCTCTGAGTCCACAATAAAAAAGGTAATGGTCAAACTGTTGTACAGTTTCAGTACATGCAATACTAGTATATAAATAGTACAGTAATATTAGCAAGCATTTTCACAGTTTTCCTACCAAATTTAACTCTTGTGAAATCATTGCTGAAATTTTAAAACTGTTCTATCCCATTTATATGTCTATTTCCACCACCATACACAATAATGGTTCTTTCAGAAAACAGATGACTAAGTATTTCAGTACTTCATGGTCTATCAAGACTGATGATATCAGTAAAAATAGGATATATGTTGTAATCTTTGATAAGGTTTGACAGCATATAAAAGGGACCAGACAGCTTATTCTGTAGAAAGTGGGTCGCTTCGGTCTGTAGAAAGGGCAATTTATTTTGGTCAATCGCTGGCCTTTTAAATTGGATATTGAGTGCTGTTGGGTGGGCTGAGGTTTATCAATGTCCATGCCTTGCCGGGTCTGAATTGATCCCTCGTTGATACACTTAGTGTTGGAAGCAGGTTTGAGAGCTGACCCTATCTCTGCACACCACTAGTTCTCCTCTTCTGGGAAGCAAAGACATTACTATATAAGGAAAAAGTGAGTGAGGTAGAACAAAGCCCTCATTCACTCCAGCATGAACATATGCAGTTTGTCCAGTGGACACCCCCCCACACACACACAAACTCATCCACTCCACCCACCCACCTTGAGGTTTCCACCAATTTATTTCCAATGAAATAATAAAATCTCCCTGTTAAAAAACATCCATGAAACAAATCAACCTGATAAGAAATTTGTCCCTGCCACCTGAAACTCAGCAGGAGGATAGACTGATTTCTTTTATATAGAATGGCCGTACTTTTCTCCACACTTGGACAAAGTAGATCTATGGTGCTGCATGTCATTGATTCATTGCATATGTGCATGTGTGCGTGTGACTAGTAGATTCAAGACTATATTTAGAGCAGTAAGAGGAAGACGAGCACAGAAAGCAAGAGGAGGGGAGAGATCCAGAGGTCTAGTGCACGATGATCAATCAGTGGACAGACTTGCAGTAGCCAGGGGACAGAAAAGCATGTGAACAAACACAGAGCCTCGCACATACTAATAATATATTACACAACAACAATGAAGAAAAAGATACACTGATGAAAACAAAATAGAAAACCAAGACTAGAGAGAATTGTAGCAAACATAGACTCTAGAATACAGATCGGAGAAGAATAAAAGTTACACTATCTTACTGGTGTTTCTTACTGGAGAATGCACCCTTCAGCAGAGGTAAAGCTTTGAAAATTTCCTGCTCTGTTTTTTTGAACCCACAGTAGCATCAACAAGAAAATTTAAGCGCAGGATTCTTGGTTTTTGTCCAAAACTCAAACCTTGTGTTATTTTCACTTTCACTAATGTCACAACTGCCTCATCAGTTTGAAAACAAAACAAGGAGAAGACTGAATTTTGAAGGGAGTCAAAGTAATTGCAAAGTTTTCAGGGTTGCCAAGAATCGATTGAAATCCTTAGACATTCAAGAGGAATAAATAAATAATAAATAAGAAAATAAAGTTCGACAAAGGCTTTGTCTGTCTGTGCACATGAAACGTAATGGGCCCTTAAACTCAATTCATTTATGTCTATCTACAAGCACGAGTGTGAGTGTGTGTGTGTGTGTGTGTGTGTGTGTGTGTGTGTGTGTGTGTGTGTGTGTGTGTGTGTGTGTGTGTGTGTGTGTGTGTGAAAGAGAGAGAGACTTGGGCAGGCAACAGTACCGAATGTTGAGGAGTTTGAGTGCATTGAGCAGCACCCCTTTCTTCACGTCGTAATCAATTTTCTGATCGGTCCCAAAGCTTGGAGCTCGATTGATCTGCCAGAAAGAAGAGGAGAGAAACATTCAAAGAACATTCTGTTTTTTATTTCTACTTCACCTCAGTTTTTTTTTCCTTCCCAGTTGGCTGACAGAAATGCAGTGCAATTACAGGAGTGGATTTAGGGCATCTTTGGAAAACATTCACCACAAGAAGGGAGGCTGGAGGGGAGACAGAGATGGAGGGGAGGGGGTATTTTCTCTTTCAAGGACACTTTGGAAGTTTGAGCCTTTGCCTTGGCATAAATCGTGTCCGACATTGACGTGCATGTGCATGGAGAATAAAAGTGTTTGTGTGCAAGAGTGCGTGTATATGAACAGACTGTGTAGGTTAAACTGTCACCAGATTGGTGACCGTAGCCTTTTCAGCAAACAGCAAGTGGTCCATGAAGCTGTAACCTAAATATACCAGCACTGCTTCACCTCATCATACCACAAGCAACTCTCAATAATCTCGACAAATTGCTGTCCAACAGCACAATGCTATCACATACAATCAGAGACAACCAGAAAGTCGGCTGAGTAAGAGCTGAATATGTCACCTGTGATTTGAAGTACAAAAGCCACTTTCACAAATTGAAAAATCTGAGAGCTGCCTACTTTTCTTAACAGTACAATTTCCAGCTCCGGTGCAAGGTATTCAGATATTATATCTGTTATTATGCCTGGCACAATAACTCTAAATTCTCCCCCTGCTCACTCTTATGTCCATCTCTGTCCCTCTTCTAAGGTGAGGGAGAGAAAAAAAGGAGACAAGTGCAGAGGGAGAGTGGTTGAACCAGTGACTGTGATTTGAATGCCATACTCTCATGAAGTGAGTTCAAATGACAATGAAAGAATGATCAAACAAAAGGATGATTCACGTTGATAACACGTTATATTTTGGGTCTCCTGACAGCATCAAAATGGTATTATCTCTTCTATTTTTGGCATAATTATACTGTATCTCCCAGCCTATATATTTGAATAAGCTCACTTAAAAACCTCACGGTGTCACATTTTAACTCCACCCACTACCTGCCGAACCAATCAGGGGACATCTACCAGAAGGAATCACCAGAAAAATATGGGGCATAAGGCATCAGCCAGCGAGGCTTTTTGTTGCGGTTATGAATTTCGTCCACACGACAACGCAGATTTCCGGGACGAAAACGCCAACCAAAGTGAAATTTTTTGAAAACACCGGGACTGCGTTGTCGTTTGGACGCTGTAACCGAAACTTTTTCTATCCGGGGGGCGTCTCCCTTCGACGAAAACCGCTGTGATGTTAGTGTGTGTGACCCGTGTCTATATGTACACACACAATGGACGGGGTAAAAACTGGCTACTTTCTGACGTATAACAACTCCACTTCAAAGACGAATTGATAGACATTCTTGACAGTTGAATAGTTGTTCCTCTGTTTCTTTCTTTATGAGTCATGAAGTTTATATATTTATTTATTGATTTATTCATTCATTCAATCACGTTCCCTGCCAAAGACGCTGATGCCAGTATTGGGTCAGACCGGGATGCGCTGCCTGCTGGTGGGAGAACTCTGATGGGTGCCCCTATAATACCAATACATTTGTTTTAATATGTGTAGTATGAAGTCTGATATTATTGTTTTATTGTGGAATTTCACAGGTTCCAGCTAATATTATATATAGATAATATATGTATTTATTCTATACAAATATATACGTGTATATGTATGTGTGTGTGTGCGTGTGCGTGTGTGTCTGCGTGTGCATGTGCGTGTGTGTGTATGTGTATAAATAAAATTAGGCCCACATATAAAATACCACATTCCAAAAATGTTGGAATGTGGCTTAAAACACAAATAAAAGCAGAATGTGAAGTGTGAATGTGAAGTCTCCTTGAGCCCACATAGCTCAATTATATGACTATTTGTTATATTAAAGTGGAGAAGCTGTAGTCAACTCACTCCTACAGAATGCAAAATCTTTGGAGGGTTCCAATATGTTTTTAGCAATTGTCGTATTTTGTTATGGCTGGCATTTAATTGGGAACTATGACAGCATTTGGAGTCCAGTCATTGAGAAAATACATCCAAAGTATATCTTGATTAGTGCTGCTCACATCTTTGCACTGAATATAGTCATAATCATCTGCCCAGAAACTGGATCATTTTTTTCTGTTTTGTAGACCCCCACCAACATGGATATTCCACTGCTCCTCTCCAAGTCCCTGTGTATATTTTTTCTTGCATTCCAAGCTTCCCAGATGTCTTCTTTATTATGTTCAGTATTGTATTGAATGTTTTCTTTAACAATTTACTGAAATGTTTAGAAAGGCTGCTTTCAGGATTTTAAATATTTCCATATGTGCAAAGAACATCACTGCAGTAAATATCAAATGATATTTAAGAATCAAAGCAAGCATCTGTATTTATAAAGTGAATGGGAGGAAGAGCTTAGAGAAGGCAGAATTTAACAGCCTATATAAACACATTTAATAAAACACACACACGCGCACACACACACACACACACACACACACACACACACACACACACACACACACACACACACACACACGCACATATATACAGTATATATGTATGTATAAATTATTATTGTCATTTGTATACATACACATTTGGGTGTGTATAAAATAACCAGTAGATCCTGACCAATCTGGCCATCTTCCTGATTTAATCATGAATTAAATTACGCTGCAGATCAACATGTGTGAATTTTCTTCACATCACACTATTTTTGTCCACCTGAAATCAATCTAATTTTAATCAGAATGTAAAATTCTATGAACCGCTCTGCCTCATGCACAGATTCAGCACCAAAACTATGTTTTGGTCATAATCAGCAACACTTCTCGACTATCACATATCATTGGTAACATGTCTCAGCAGAAGCCCACCCCTAATTTGTCACATGTAAATTCTTCATATACTTTGAACAATTGTAACATGCATATTAGTTTCTAATCTTTCACAGGCTTGTAGGGTGTCAGATCAGACTGCAGGCTAAAAACACAGGGACCAACTTACATCACTGTGTAAAACTCTGTCTGTGGTGTTACAGATATAAAAAGATCTGCAAGTGTGTGTTCGTCTGAACTCACATGAAATCCAGTGATGTGGCACCTTCCTGCAGGGTAGTAGAGATGTGGGCAACATCTCGAGTCAATTCTAAAGTAAGATTTTGTTTTCCTCTTCTGCTCATGCTTCACCTTTCCACCAAATTCCGTGAAGATTTAACAGCACGGACAAATGATGCATACAAGCAAAATCAAAAAGACAACCTCATTGGCATAGGTATGTGTAGAGAGCAGAGTAGTACTCTACTCTACTCTGATAAGGTAAGTGCCAAATTATTTCTGTTTTACAACAATTCAACATGAAAATATTACCAGTATATATAATGATGGTAGTATATAATCAGCTTGTGAAATGTAAAAGCATTGGGTAAGTCATTTGTTTCAGTTTTCATTATTAATGATTTACCACAACTGTCAAACAATGACCATCCCAGTAGCTTTAATTTGCAGAGGGAGTATTTGAGTAAGAATGTTACCCAGGAGGGTGAGATCGTCGACAAAGAACAGTGAATGTCCAACGAGAATGTGTGGAACCAGGAAGTTTAGGACCTTCAAGATCTCTGGCTGAAAATGTGCAAAAGCTTCTTTATAAACTCGTGTAAAACATTTCAAGGCTTGCAAGGGAGTGCTCAATAAACTACACTCCGACCCCCTTTCTCTTCACTCCTTAACTAGACATTACTTATCCAGACACAGAGGTGTTTACTGCTGTGAGGCTTGTTTGGGATCAGTGTTATGAGACAATATTTACATCACAATCAGGATCCCAGGCAAAAGAACAAGAGTTGTGACTGTGTTGCCAAGCATGGGTTAAGCAGCCAAAAAAATATATTAGCAAAGAAAGAAAGATTGTGTTTTTGGTCCATGAGCCATATTTAAATAATAGGAGCGGGTAGGTTTCCTTGAATTTTTACAGGCAACCCAACATTAATAGTACATTAATTATATAAGAAAGCTTCCATGCTGTAATGCATGTGGCTGTCTGAAGGCAGGCAACAGTGAATAAGAGCATTGGAGAATGAGGAAAAAATGTCCACATCTCTGAAGAAACTATACTTCTAAGAGCTTATTCTGCCATAGGTGCCCCAGACTCCTCAATTAGTTCAGAGAATAGAGCAACAATTCCAAAAGTTAGCCACTAAATCACATGATGTGGGTTTGTACTGGCAAGCCATCGTTCACATTTTTTCTACACAGAAAACATTTATCAGAAGGAGAGAGAGTAGGTGATGAATGTCTCCCGCTGTAAAAGAGGGAAAAAGAGAACCCTATCCGACTCTTTCAATCAATAGAATGAAGTGCACAATACATTCTTCTGTTTGCTGTGAGGGACAGAGCTCCACTTCAACCTGTAAAACCCTAAATAAGGGGGGAAAAAAACACAAAATAAAAAGAGGGTAGAGGTCTGTTTTCATTTAGAGCATTTCCCAATATGACAGAATGAAAAGAGTATGATTCAGAGTGCCGTAGGTAAACACCAGACTGGCAGTGATCCTGGCAACGGTTGTCTTGTTACTTGTCTTCATTTCGTTGTTTGATTTGTGGCGTCAAGCTGTCACAGTGGATTGGCATAGCGACACTCTTTTTTTTTTAAACTTTTCCTCAGGTGTTCGCCTTTCTCCTTCTCTTTACCTGTTACACATTTCATCTGGTTAGTTCCTCTTCCTGCTGTTTCACAGTATCTCTGGAAGTGTTCTCCATGGTCACTTATTAACCCTTTCACTCAATAGCTCTCTCTCTCTCTGGTTATTGTCTCTATGTTGCTGTGTTCTTCTCTTCCTCCCTGGTAGAAGAACGTGGACCAGACTGGTCTTAATGAACCCCTGCAGGCACCCAAAAGCCCCACTCTGACTTCCTTAAGTGATTCTGGCAGGATCTTAAAAGAGCCCTTAGTCTCTTCTAGATGCATTCAATAAAAGCATCACATGGAATCTTAGAAACTCCTTTTTTCTCGCTCTCTTTGGGTTATGCATCAAAATCAGATCAGTGCAGCCCAAATATCACTCAGCCCAGTAACAGAATAAAAGTGTTGGAAAATAAGTCAATTTTCACAGAACAGGTTTATCATCATCTGATCATTTAATCAAACAGACTGTGGTCAGGGGGTGAGCTGTAAATTAGAAGAAATTCTCTACAGGATGTGTACTTTTTTTGTTGTTTTTTTCTGCACCTGTTGGTGTGTGACTGACACACATATGTAATCTTCTGGTTGTGAAAGCTTGTGGTAGGGAGGAATTTCTTATTTTTTTCAAATATCCATGTGGCCTGAATTGCCTGTAAACAACAAACCTACCGACTGGTCTTTATTCCAGGTGTAACAGTTAAAATAAAACAAAGACATGTAAATCTACAACCATTAAGTACAATGGAAATCATTTATTACAGCTGAATAACTTCTAAATGGTATAACCCGTAAATAAAATATTGTACAAGTGAGTTTGTAAATGTAACTTTTGCTGTGTCGCAACAATACTTTTAAGATAATGACAATAGCTCAGCTGCCATTTTCCACTACAAATTGCTTCCCTCCATTTACATCTATTCTTTTTCTGGAATATTCATCAAACAAGTGCAAGAGCTGCTCATGATTAATCAGTTTGGAAAAAAAACTACCCCTCTTATTATTCCTGGCAGAGTATAAACAGCCACTGCTTGACAAGCCCCACACACTCAAGGGTATCGACACAGTTCAACCGCTGTCAGAATGGAGTGTTTGTTGCAGCACAATGGTGGAATAAGAAAGGGAGGGAGAGAGGGAGAGCAAGAGTAGCAGAGCGACAGAAAGACAGACAGCTGGCCGCCATGTTAAGTCGTTCTCTTGTTTCAGCCGTCTTATCAATCACGGTTTTGTTCTGTTTCTGGCATTTTTAGTGGTCCTGCCGGGCACAGGGAAACTCTAGCTGAGCATGCGGATCTGCAGAAATGGTCCTGGGAGTGAATGGGCCAATGATTTGCTTTGCCACCAGTCAACCTGACCTGCATGACTGGCAGGGTGGAGAGAGTGTTGCTATTATTGTTTGTTTTGTGTGTTTTTTCTTTTTCTTTTTTAAATAGAGTGAAGCACAGCCACCACGGTGACAGGTGATCTGAAGGTGCACAAAAAGTAGATGGCGGACACCTAGTTTGACATCAACACCTAAACCTAATTTCCACCTCGGTACTAACAAAAACATGCAAGAACATATCAAGACACACATGTTTGTAGTCATAAATATAGCATACTCAACAAAACACACTACAATTTAACGACACCCATGTATATGAGATATACATCTTCACTCTCAATCACACACACACAACTCACAGAAACCAACGCTGCCATACGTGCTTCATGATAAATGACTAAATGTTGGGGTGTGTATTCAGCTACCCCACATATGCGGCCTGTGCGCCCCTAATTTGATACTTATTCTATGAAATAGTCATGTTGGTGGAAAATGGATGTGGACAGAAACAGACAGTCCCATACATCATTCTAATTATTCTTTAATACACCTCTTATGAACGGCAAAGTGGCTCACGGGTAACTACTGCCACCTAGGGTTCAGAGGGAGAAAGACACCCCCTCAGAGCTCAGAATTAAATCCACGTGCATTTAAAATAAGATTGAATCCTACTGAGTGACAAAGATTAATCAAAGGAAAAATAAGTCTGAAAGGTGGGAAAAGGCAAGAGAGACTCAGAGATAACTGACAAGATTAAACTGTATGTATTATCCTTGTTTATTTTTCACCCATGAGGACATGAAAGTTGTAAAGAAAGAACAGGTAGCAAGTAAATTCCTCCTCAGTCGCCCTGAAAACACAATATTGTTCAACCCTAACTGCTGTAGGTCAGCAAAAGGCTTCTAAAATTTCCAAAAGAAGTATGTGCAAAGGTAGGTTATTCTCTCAGTCCTTAAACAGCTACACTTTAGATAAATGTTCGCTCTTTCCACTTTTATGAATATCTATGCAAATTTCATGCCATTCTGAGATCCACAGACAAAACACTGTTTCAGTTCACAGTTTATTTAAGTACGAGGCAGTATTTATTCCCTACAGGAAATCAACAGTATTTCCAGAAGTCATGATTTCTTTGTATGTTTCACAGATGTGAGAGGAAAAATATCCCTGTGTTTGTTAGTGTATGTGTGTGTCATGGCATCTGTTTACATTTGTCAGCACAGATTACTTCCCACAAACACACACACACACATACACACTTGGACTCAAAAGAAAAGGAAGTCTGGATTATGTTGGCTCTGAGGAATGGACAGGCAACCCAAACTCATCTTGAAACAATCCAGAATGGAGAGCTGAAAGAAAGGAAAGTTTCAGAATGGAGGGAGGAGAGGGGTGAAGAATCACCGGCCTTAGGGGAGCAGTCCAGCTGCATTCCGTTGTCGTAATGCCCACTCACACACCCACACAAAATGAGACACAAACAAACCCATGCCACGGTTGACCTAAGCATGCCTGCCTCATTAGCTGCCAATCACTCTGCACAACCCGTCCAGGAGGAGTAGAAAAAGGGAAAGAGGTGGATGAGGAGATGCAGTAAAGAGTGCGGAGCCGTTCCATCGCAACCTCATATTGAAGATTTACATTGAAACACAAAGGAACTTAGCAAGCAAGACTCCAATCATATTTATTAACTGTTTCTTACTGAACTGGTCTGCTTTTGTGTTATAAGCAGAATTTCTCCCTGCTGCTCTGGGCTGGTTTGGTAGGCAGATCAGAATTGTAAACCCCACACACGCACGCGCACACACACACACACTACAGAGGACTATTCCCGGAGGCACAAAGACCACACATCCAGATGCATACACGCACGCACACAAACATACACACACAGGAGAGTAGACACATTCACAAAAAACAGAAACACCCTCAGTTGCACTGGGTTTCACAGCGCATATGTCAGCAAACACACATACACAATCTATTGCACACACCACACACATTGTGAAACTACAAATTAAATTTAGATGAACACACACGCATACACTAACGATCTTTTACGTGTGCCTCACACCAACTGCGGTTCTACCAAGCAGACTGACAGGTCTCTGTATGACCTGAAGCCAGACACTAGAGACAGATTAACACTGGGCAGGAAGGTCGGTATTTTATAGTTTCATTATATTTAGAGTTAACTGGAGATTTTTTTTCTCTGCAAAAAATGTATTTAAGTGAGCCAGAGCTGATAATGAGGCTGGGCTACAATCCACCAATCTCTGTGTCGGGGTCCGTGGACACCAGTCAGGACCTCATGACAACAATGAATTACACTTTTTGCTCAAATAGAAGAGTGTAAACAACTACTTTATGTATTTGTCCCTGCCCATCACCCTTTACACTCATTGAATAGTTTTTCTTCTGTTTTTTATTTTCCTCTGAATGAATTATTTGCCATGCAGGCTTGCAGTATATGAGCCTTGGATAAGCAGGGATAAACATTTTTCCCTTGAATAAATGCAAGGACTCACATTAGATTCATAGATGTCAGCTGTTCTCTTTGACCTGCACACCATGATCTGCAAAATTTATGAGTGAAGCCCTCAATGTGTTAAACTGAATTTATGTCTATTTTTTCTGCATTGATTATATTTCCCTTTGCAAATTTTTTACTTTCAAAGACAAAGAAAACACTCAGTAAAGTCCTTATAACCATAGCCTTGGCACTCACAATATAAACCACAGTCAAAGGCGTGTGTTTGTGTGTGTGTGTGTGTGTGTGTGTGTGTGTGTGTGTGTGTGTGTGTGTGTGTGTGTGTGTGTGTGTGTGTGTGTGTGTGTGTGTGTGTGTGTGTGTGTGTGTGTGTGTGTGTTTGTGTTTGTGTTTGTGTGTGTCAAGTGATCACGGCTCAATGAAACGCCTTCCTTATACGAGACACAGATGCTGTCTGGGCTGGTTTAATGAAAGTGCATGTCTCAGGTTCTGCCCTTCGAGCGTCTGTGTGGTGCTGATGTTTTGAATGTCAATAGGAGTTAAAACTTGTGTTGAATACCCTGCTGAATTAAGATAAGGATCAGACAAAAGAGTGTCTCTCTCTCTTTTATACCTTCTCTTCTCCTGTCTCTGTACTTGCTTTGAGCACAATGTGCCTGTTTGGTGCCTGGCCTTGGTTTAAGAAGCATCACTCTAGCCTTCTCTGTTTTCACCCCAGTGACAAGCTATTTAGCAGGTGTACTCGAAAGATTGTGGGTCGTTTGTCTGAGGTATCCAAATTTGTTATCAGTTCTTTTTTTTTCTTTTCTCTCCTTACAAACAACCAGTTTGTTGTATCTCACACAGAGCCTTTCTCACATTGGCACGACAGACACAAACATGTCCTCTAATCGAGTTTGGATTTGCATTATTTTGAATACTTGCTACAATAAAAAAAAAAACTTTGGCTATTTTCTGAAGGTGTGACTGGTAGATGTTAGAGGCATTTGTGTTCCTTTTCCCTCCACAGCCTCCTACACACAGTCAGAAAACAGCACAGAAAAAATAGAAATACAAAACACAGGACTAATCTTATTTGACAGTTTCTTACATATGATAGGTCTACCATTCAGGTATCTGACTGGCTTTCATTTAATACAGATTTAACTTTAGTTTCATTAGTAGTGAGTTTGCATGTTTAACAACTAACTTTGACATTTTAAAAAGTAAGACAGGAAGATGGTGTCAGAACAGCAGTCTGGGCAAAGCCCAAATGAGGCGTGGCATGTATAATTCACAGTGACACCAATAAGGAAACCTGAGAGGTGAAGTCCACAAATTCAAAACAAAAATGTAAGACCTAGATTGTGTTTCATTTCCTGACACATTTTTTATGGTTCTGGGTCTCAGGCAGTAGACAAAAATAAAAATACCATTAAAAAATGTTGAAATGAGGTGAAAGAGATTCAGTTTGCCATAAACTTTGCTAAATGTGCTGCTGAAAATTTTAATTTGGACCTGAGGGCTTGCCATAAGGCACAGTTTGTAGCAGCCAGCCTATGGGCCTAGCTGTGTGTTCATCCCTACTGAAAGGAACGGATGCAAGTGGTAATAAAGTTATTTTCAGGCTTGACAGCACATGCAGCGATCCTATGAAGGTCTCTATGGTTATAACTATCCCCTGACTAATCAGCTGGATTTTGAAGATGAATGATTGTTGAAAATGTTGCTTGAAACTGAAGGATTTGTGTGTGTGTGTGTGTGTGTGTGTGTGTGTGTGTGTGTGTGTGTGTGTGTGTGTGTGTGTGTGTGTGTGTGTGTGTGTGTGTGTGCGTGCGTGCCTGCGTGCGTGTGTAATGCTAATTGATAAGCATTATAGAGAGCTGCGAGTAGGGGGGATCATTACTGCTGTAGTGGAACAACTGCATTCATGGCTGTTTGCCATGTATGTGTTGGGTGTGCACAATTACACACACACACACACACACACACACACACACACACACACACACACACACACTCTGTCACTCACTCACTCACTCACTCACTCACTCACTCACTCACTCACTCACTCACTCACTCACTCACTCACTCACTCACTCACTCACTCACTCACTCACTCACTCACTCACTCACTCACTCACTCACCCACTCACTCACTCACTCACTGTGTTGGTCTCACTAGGTTATCTTTTGTCTCAAACTAGAACTGCTCAGCCGCATAATTATGACACCAAAATTCCACAGTGACTCCTCTGTAAACACGAACCACCTATAAAATGTCATTTCTTTACCCAATCAAACACTTTTTGTAAATCCTTACAGTTATTTAAGTTTGACATGATGGGAAAAAATAAACAAACATTTATCCCAGAGGCATTTCCCATATTTGAGTTAATTTTTGGAAAAGGTGGGGGGGATGAAGATACTTTGGGTTAAAGGATTTAGGTCATGCTTTTAAACGGCTGGCTGACATCAGAACAGTGAGACAGAAATCCTGGAATGGAGTCTGAACTTGAATCCACTTTCTGAATGAATGACACTTGAGCAATTGACGCTGAGTGAGGAGAGCGGGAGGGAGGTGTTTTTCTAGTCAGCCTGCAGTTCCAGCATATATTATGCTTCATCAGGAAGAAGCATCTTTGTTGTGTCGATGTGTACGTGTGCGCATTATTCATATGCGTGGGTGAAAAAGAAAGCATACATGTCATTGTGTTCATGTTTGTGGTTGTGTATAGTCCCTTCATTGTACATTCAAATATGTCTCTCTCGTGTTTAGAGATACATTAACGTATACTTGAGTCTGTGTGGGTGTTAGTGTGTACATTTCTGTGCTCCAGAGATGAGACTGTGCAAGCAAAAAGTGTCAGTTTATGCTTTCAGTCCGATAGTGTCCCAGGTAGCGTCACATCACTTCTGTTTAACACCTGGTGTCACTTTAATATAGCTTTTCTCAAATAGTGGGGCGCGCCCCCCTGTGGGGGCACGGTGCGATGCCAGGGGGGACGGGTGTGACCCAGGGGAACATACTTTTTTTGCCGTGCTACAATAAAGTATAATTGCACATCCACTACAGTAGTTGACAGTGGCGTTCTCATTGTCACGTGTGTGCAGGGAGTAGTAGCTCAAGGAACTATGAAGAAGTGTATGTAGCGCTGGGCTTCACTGTGACTACAGTGGGAGACGAGGAGAGACAGGTGTGTATACTGAGTCTAAAAATGCTGGCAGCGGACAGCATGAAGTCAAATAAATTAAGGCGGAACTTAAAGACATTACATCCCAATCACGCTGATCAGCCTCTGGAGTTTTTTCAGTGAAAATGTGACGAATATTGCCAACAATCATCCCGCTTTGTGAATGCTACTTCAGTAAACCAGCGAGCTCTGTTAGCATCATATAAGGTGGAGTACCAAACTGTTCAGTGAAAAAATAGCAGAGGAGCTGAGACACTGAGCAGGAGCTGAGAGTTCAGTGCTGTATTATCCTCACTTTGAAAAGCTGTGCACTGCAGAACATGCTCACTGTAGCCATTAATTCTGACTTCCTCATTTATGTTAAAAAAAAGAAAAGAAATCAGCACAAATTGCTTTACTCATTTTTGTTTGGTAGGTTAAGGTGTTTTATATATTGTGCTCCTCAGTTAATGTTTCTGAACCGAATTTGATTTTTTTTTTTAATTTATTGATTTTATTTAATTTTATTTTTCAGTATCAAATGGTGCAATAAGTTGGTCAAAAATGTTTACAGTTTAAAGAAGGCTTTTGTTTAATTTCAGGAAAATTGATGCACTTAAAACTTTTCTGTTATAGACTAAAAAATAACATTAATAAAATTATTCTTTGTTATAAATTGAACTATATTTCTTTTTTTCCCTTTGTTTTATTTGATGTTAATAAGGATACAATGTTATGCAGAGTTGTACTTGTAACAATTTTATAGACAATTGATATTATTTATAGTCACGGCAGAGAGTTGGGGGGGGGGCACCAATTGTTTTCTTCTTACTAGGGGGGTGCAACAGAAAATAATTGACAAGCACTGGTTTAATAGCAGTAAAGGCAGGTGACGCTCCACAGACCACTGCCCTCTTCTATGTAAATTGCAAACATATATACACACCCTCGAGCAAAATATCCAGAAATTACAGAAGTAAATGTATATATAGTAATTTCACGATGTGTCTTTAAACAGTATTATGACATTACATACAAATTAAATTAAAATTAAAAATTAATGAGAACTACATTAGAATTAACTATCTCAAATCAATAAATCGAATCAAACTTGCTCTAAATGAGGTGCAAAATTACTATTTTTTATAGTCAAAATGTAGTTTAATTTTTTAGCATTGGCAAAAGTGTAAATGACAAAATGGGAAAAAGTGTGAAACAAACTATCATGAACAGACACATGCAGAGCTGTACCTCCAGTAGCCAGGGTTTGAGCTTGCGGTCCAGAATAATGTCAAAGCCCAGGACCTCAAAGCAGACGCTGTCGCTCCCTGGTGGCTGGCCGGGGCGACACATTCGATAGGCATGCAGCACATGGGGCTCAGCCACAATTAATGTCTTAACCACCAGCTCCTAGCAGGACACACAAACACAAAGGGAGAATCAACTCACACACAAAAATACGTCAGCTCTTTCTATTTTATTCCTTTTCCCTTAATCCTAGAAAAAACCCACAGGATTAAACTTTACAGCAGGTGATTAAAGGTATTCTTAAACAGAAAATAGTGGAAATTAATAGTCCCACTTTAATTACATGCTACAATTGCAAAGTCAAATGCTTGAACCTTAAGATTTAGGGCTAAGCTCTGAAAATAACGTAATCAAGACACACACCTGACCAACAGACCTGTTTTCAAGATGCAGCATTACGATCTAGATCGATTCTCACATCCCCTGCAGCCTAAGACAACTCAAAAACCAAGCAGAAACAAATGGTGAAACTGGCACGGACCCTTTAGAATGTTACTCACAAACAGATTTATGCTGGTGGTGGTCCATCTGTGTGGAAAGTGGCTACCAACCTTTGTTAGTGTGGTTTGTGTGTTTGCAAGTGTGTTTGCTGGCTGCTACCTGCCTGCCTACTCCCACTGTGCAACTCAGGTAAACATGCTCACTCTGACAGACACACACAAACACAAACACACATCACTTTGCAAAAAGCTTTCCCTCACCAATCGAGCCCCATGCAGTGCTTCTGGCTTGCCATTTGCTCAGGCCAGTCTGACTGCTGCGTGTAGCAGGGGGGCAAATGGTCTGGCCCTGGCCTGATAAGGTTGCAGCCCCTCTCCCTATTCTATCTGTCTGTCATCAGACACCTTCATCCCTCTGTCCACTCATCTGACCCACAGGCTGCCCAGCACAAACACCTGCTCCTGCTACCACCGATTTTGCCCCAAGTCCCCAGTGCTGGCAGGTGTGTGTCTTTGTCCCTGCACCCATTACCTCCCTCCTTATCCTGAGCCCTCAGCATTGGCTACTACCAAACCCTGTGTGTGTGTGTGTGTGTGTTTGTGCGTGCGTGCATGCTCGCGTGTGAACGTGCGTGCGTGCTTGCGTGTGCACGTGCGTGCGTGTGTGCGGGATTGCGTGCATGCGCATGTGTGTGTATCTGTGTTTTGCTACGTCGAAATGCTTTCATAAGCTTCTTTGATCTCTTTTTATTATAGTTTTTACTCTCAATAGTGTCAATGTGAAGGTTTTTTTTAGATATTTTACATTAGGAACCATGCTTAATTTGTTTGAACTTGTTTCCTCAATTGCCACTTCTCTTTTTATTCCAGTGTCAAAGAGACAGCAGGATGTTATGGTGTTTTCTGAGATTTTACCTTCTTCAGGACAGACAATAAAACTGAACACATTTTTCAAGAGTCAAATTTCAGGTCACAGTGGACTGTCAGGAAACTGATCAAATTTATATTATTAATTAAAGCAAAGCATTAGTATGTCAATACAAACTTGTGAGATTATTGACTAGATGTGCAAAAGTTATTAAAATATATCAGCCTCTAAAATGCCTAAAACTAATTGCAAATGCTCAATTACAATTTAATTGTCTCTCAATAATAATGAAAGACAACACAAGTTGGGATCTTGAGATTTATCGTTTTCATGTCATCATCAATTCACCTAAAAGTAAAAACAACATGAGATTCTTAACAGCAATTGTTTGACAAAATTTTCTGCCTCTGATTGTGACCGACAGCAGAAGATTCATAGAAGCCTGTTAAGTTTTTAAGAAAAAAAAAAGTTACAAAAACAATTAAATAAAACTGTGTGTAAATACTAACAGAACAAGTAAGAGTATTGGATTTTGAGTTTAAGGTCGAATGTTGGTATCATGGGAACAGAAAGTTAAACAAAGTAGAGTCACACAGGGATCATCCAACCCAAATAAGCTCAGACAGAGGGACAAAAAGGCATGGTAAACAACGAAGTAGATAAAAAGAAAAAATATATAAAAATAGGAGAATCAAAATTAAAATAGCCATTTAGGGAAAATTAGTAAAAGATAGACAGGGACGAAAAGAATAAAAAAAATCACATCAATGCTCCAAACGTACTTGATGAGAAAAACTCAGCAATGTGTGGATGGGTAAAGAGAGGCACTACAAACAGAAATTCCCATCCACTCAGAATCATTTCACTGAGCTCTTCCTGGAGGTAAACATGGCTCTGAAGCACACAAAATCACTGTCGCAACAAATCATATCAAACTTGTGTTTTCTGTGCAACATGCATTGGTTAGTAGAAAGAGTATGTGTATTTACAGCTGTAGCCTTGCATACTATAATTGTGGATGAATGCTTGCGATATTTGCTTTTGTGGTGTGTTTTGTTATCATACCATACATCAGTGTTTTCCTGAAAGTACATATCCACTACAACTCGAGTGTTTGGAAGTGAGTGTGTGTCAGTTTGGGTGGTCTACCCACGTACAGAGACGTCTCCCCAGAACTTCATCACATCGTAGTCATTTGTGCGGAGAAACTCAGTGAACCAGCTGATGGACCTCTTGCTGCCTTTGTCCACTGTTTCATCTCGCTCAAAGTTCTCATTGTGTTTGTTGACCGAGTAGTTGGTCAGATGCATATAGAGCTGACTCTGTCAAAAACAAAGAGGAGTACATCAACTCAAATGTTCAGGTGCTGAAAGACATCAGAAAAAAGCAACAGATTCGCATGGCAGTTTTAATGTCATCCTGAAGTCCAGGCAGGAAGAAAGGAAATGTATTCACACCAGGTGCCGTGTTGTGGATGTTGCTGTATAAAAACACTTGTCTTCTTCTTTTCTCTTATTTCTCTTATTTTCTGAGCGGAAGGGTGAATTAAGCTATTTTCCCTCCCAGTTCGATACATTCATAACTCAGATGTCAATACCACACAATCTTCAAAGGCTGAATCAGAGGTTGACATCCTGTTAATCTGATTCAATCTCATAACCTTGTTTAATAAGAATCTGAACACATAATGGATACAAATAAAACAGTTGTGAAATGAAATGCTATTTTAATATGTGGTGTACTTACTGAATATTGTGTGCAAACAGCTATGGTACCTGTGATGACGGTCTTTAGTGTAATTACACCTTTGTCAGATACCATAATCATCACACCATGGAATATACTCAAGGGTATTCACACTTTATGCACACTTTTAATGTAAAACATGTTCCCCAAAAGTAATATGGGCAGACATTAATAAAAGAAAAAAAAACTAGTCCCTTGGCAACAGCTAAAGGTTCAGGAAATTGTGCAGCAAGAGAAACTCATTGTACTTTATGAGAATTCCCTAAGAGTTCTTCCTATACCTAAAGGTGGCGGAAATATTCTTATGGGATTGACTAATATTGAGGGAAACAGCAGTGCAAGCTTACAATCAAAGAACATCAGAACCTTGTGTATTCAAGGGTAAGGGTCATAATACTCCATTGTTCCCACATCACATGACTAAACAGCATCCTTCAGCAGCAGCCTGTAACTCACCATTGTGTAACCTTTGCTGTAACCCACTCTTCAAACACCGTCCCTCACAATATAAGACAATACATCCTTGTCCTTAACCTACACAGTAATCAGGCTGTGGCTGATGGCCACTCCAGTCCCCGATGGCTGCCTGAGTGGCCTGGGAGCCTCTCCCTGTGGGATTGAACATCCATCTCCATGACATAGCTCACTCCATCATGTGTCAGAGTCTGGATAAGACAATGCACGCTTGTGTCCCGGGAGGTGTAAACCACATCTGTGTGTGTTGTTTGAGTGTTCATGCTGGTGATAAGCATCAAGCTTTATGTGAAGCTGTGTACATCTGTACATTACAACCCATCATCAGCACCAGACTGTGTGCTTCAGCAGGTGCAGAACCTCAAGGCAAATATGAGCTGCTTGATATTACAGGAGACATCTGGCATGTGGACATTTATGCTCAGCTGTGTTCATACTGTGTGTGTGTGTGTGTGTGTGTGTGTGTGTGTGTGTGTGTGTGTGTGTGTGTGTGTGTGTGTGTGTGTGTGTGTGTGTGTGTGTGTGTGTGTGTGTGTGTGTGTGTGTTCATTTAAGAAAAAGCAACAGCTACGCAGTTGTCTACACTTCTGCACTACAGTAGATCTCTCAACCTTGGGAAAAAATTTGGAACGTTATGTGTTAGTGGAACAGTAAGACTACATTTACATGCTCTCACACTTTTTCACACAGCCCTTTACCCACTCACTGCTACATCAAGTTATTCTACATAAAAACAGCTCGAGAGAAAACAATACAATCATACACTCTGGACAAGAACTCTTACTGAAAAGGGATGTTAACATTTAGAAGCAGACCATTTGTGGGTGTGTGAATCATCTAATGTGACTTCACTGCAGGTTGAACGTTCCATAAATGTTCCTTCTGTTCCTAAAATACCTCGCACAGCTCAGGACTATATTAAAATATAAAATGTAAGACAAAAATTTCAGTTCACCTGCTTTGAACTTTTTTATTTCGTGATTAGCATTTTTGAGTGTGCTCATACAGACTAATAGCGAAAAACAAAAATTAATTGAAATGTTTAGTAACACATTTTAATTACTGTATTTATTTTTAGTGCTGTTATTTCATACTGAGTATTTCCATGTTTCTTATTAATTAAAAATTGTAACCAGTTTGTATAAATACACATGATGCATGCCTCATTAAGCCAATTCAATGGGCAAGATTAAGAAACATTGTTACTAGAGCTTTAGCTACAAATTTACCTGAATTTTATAAATGTTAACATCAAAAAATGTGAACAATAGCTGGCCTTTACGAGGTGCAAAGACAAGGTTAATACTCCTGACTTGTTATGAGGAACATCTGGGCAGTGAAAAGTTAATTTCTATTAGGTCTGCTGCTCTCTCCTCCTAACAATGTCCTCCTCATCTTATACCATGCTTTGTGTCACTGCACATGGTAAAACACAAGGAACATGCACTTATTTTCCAAATCACATTTTCAATTATCCTCATTAACACCAATCTTCCTTTGCCAAGGAATTCAAGGCACAAAACCCCTCTAAGAAACAGTAAACAAACGAGGAGGGGTTAGAGAGAACTGAATTTGTGCTGCTATTGATCTGTTGAAATGATTGATATTTTGCATTTGTAACTGATCGCCACTTCTTTTGCTGTTCAACAGGCTAAACACGGCTGCCTCTTGTACTGAAACTAAAACACTGCATTAACAAAAATGTCAGGTCTGTTGTTGACTGTGCAAATGAGTGTTTTTGTGATCATATGAAGATCATACTGTTTCCTAAGCTCTGTCCTCTATGTGTTTGTGTTTTCGTGTGTTTAGTTCCAAAAGCCCAAGGCTCCAGTTTGAGTGAATGCATGGTAAACAGATTGTTAGCTTCTACTTTTATTTTCTGTTGTACATTTTTGATCAAATGATGGGCCACACACTAGTTACTGTGTATAGTCTATGATGTAAATCCAGCAGTTGTGTGTACCTCTACAACTCATCAAAAGAGCCTCGTGCACAGATGGTGCACAGATAAAAACATGTGTACTACTAGTAGTTTTACAATAATGTGTCTAACACAATATTATGTGCTTTCATGTGCATAAGTAGCTTCTGTCACGCATCTCCTAACTTTGTTTTTGACAATTCTACGCAAATAAAATCTTTAGTTGTAAGCATTATAGTTCATACAGTATGACTCACCAGGTTGGCATCACTTGGTGTGTGGTACTTCTCTGTGCCCATGCGAACCAGGCCATCATTGTAGAGAAAAATACGAAGTGGGTCACAGGAAGTGACGAGGATATAGATGCGGAGGTCAAACTTGTAACCCTCCATCAGGAAGGGCTTGTCCAGGTACTCCTGAACAATAAAGTGCTCCTGGGCTGGCAGCTTCTCACAGTTGCGGATAAGTGAGATCCTGGAGAGACAGAAACTTTATTAATCCTTGGGGGGAAATTGGGTTGTCGTCACCACCATAATAAAATATGGCATAGTAAAGACAAAAAAGCTAATTACAAAATGATAGATGGGAGCATAACAGGGACAGAGAACATGACTGATGGCATTGGCACCATCCTCCGTGGTAAAGCAAAAAAAAAGTTGAGCCAAACAGTATACAAATTTTATGGGATTCAACTTAATATAATATTTCATTCCAAAGTCAGCGGATAAGGTTGAGGACATGCAGTATTTTTGGGGAGCTACATCTGTATCTTGTTTTGATGCTTCCAATCATCACTTTAACAATGTTTATCTTTCTCAAATCAATGGATAATTCTGTATGTATACTGTCCTGGATGAGGAAAATATGTAATCATCGGCAGGAGATGGGCGTCAAATGACTTTTCAATTTACAATGGAGACCTTTAGCCTTTCAGAGTGAAGCTCAGCCACGGCGCTCTGATGGTATTTGTATGACCTTCAGCTGTTATGAAGCTTCCCTGAAATCGTATGTAAATGAGTGTGCTCAGGAAGACTTGTTTCGAGTTAAAGGAGGACAAGCTGTTTGGCTCTGTGGGGCATGAAACATTCCAAATTTTTTTCTGTTCATTACTTGGTAATCTAAATAAAACACTATGAAAAATAAATAAAAAACAGACGGGTGCAAAACAAAACTGGCTTGTCCGAGTAAAAATAGAAACATCTGGAGGAATTTTCATGAAGTCCCACCGCTCTGACTGAATGGCAAAGTACATCAAATTCTCTGTAGCGGAAGGCAGTTTAATAGGAGCTGACATTGTTCTGCATTTCAACCTCTCCTGTAATTCATGTGCTTTGGTCTCACATCACTGCCACTCAGAACTTATAATATGCAGGCCACTGCAAATAGACTGAAGAAGTTGTGTTGTGTTACTTTGGGTGCATTTGTGCTGTACTGACGAGGATGACGGGCAGCATTTTCAAAACTGTCTGAATGATTGGGTGTGTATATGTGTTCCTTTGTGTACAGGCATACACGTGTGTGTCCTCGGAGGTTGAGAGTTGGACGTTAAATAGTTTCCCACTATGTATAAGAATCGCTACTGACCATCACTATCTATTAAAGCTGAGGCAGACTTGGCTTAACAATGTGCAAAGGTTGGAAGGTTTTATTATACACATGCAGAAAGGGTCTCCACACACACAAATAATATTTGGCTTGATGTAAAGACTTGATGGTTGAGGAAGTCCCGCATGAGTTACTGACATGTTACAGTACTAAGCAACCAGAGGGCACAAATGGTTTGTTCTGTGGCTTATGTAATCACAGTAACAACATAAAATATCTTGGGAACTATGCAGTCTATTGTTCTATTAAAACCAAATAATGCACCTGCTGAGTTAGCTCTAATGAAGCATTCACAGTGGTACATTGTTGATAACCTCATAAGTGTGAATCTAGACAAGGATCTATTTATTGCCTGGCACACAACTACAAAAAATTCTAAATTCAACAGTCCTCCCTTCAAAAGTTTGATAAAACCTTTGTAGGATGGAGATGTGTCCTCATTGCCACACGCAAAAATCCCTTTTTTTATAATCGGTCTCTTTGTCCTGCTTATTGCAGCAGTTGAATAGAAGAGAGCATGTTGATGGGAGCCTGACTGACAATGTGAGGGACCTTCCTAACAGTCAGACAGCAAACTGACTGACGAAGACAAGGTTAACAGCTCAGTTAGTTGAGGAGGAGTAGCTGAGGAGACGATGACATGATTGATGAGTTGTGGTGTCAGACAATCACGATCCACTCTTTCCCACCTATTTAATTTGGTACCGAAGGGGATCTTGCCTTTTTAGGCCCTGCACGCCCTATTATTTTGTTTGCTTTATAACAAGCAGACACCAACAATAACAACATTTAGCTTGCCAAAGAAAAAATAAATTACACAGTGATGATATAACTTAATTTCCTGCAGCATGACACTATACACAAAAAATAGAGAAATATCTAATCGTATGATCCAACGGCCTCTAAGTGGATGAGCTAAACTCATCATCTTTCATATTCTTAATGTACTGCAATAATTCAGCCTTTGCAGCCTTTTTTTCCCCTAATAAATAAAGGCTTAGTGCACCACAGAGTTATAAGTAATGCTCCCATTATACTAGAAAGGACAAATTCCTCAGGAAATAGAGGGAGAAGTGAAGTGAAACTGAGAGAGGTATTTGTATTTCAATATCCCCATCTGCTGGTTCCGGGGATGAATGCACTGAACGATTTCTCCATTACACTTCAGGGACCGCATTTTCAAAGAATAAGAAGGCAATAGCTATGATAATGAATGCTTGGTAATATCTCTATAAATTCTGAACTGCTGAAGAGATCCACATACAAACAAATTATTTTCAACGGACCTTGTATTTTATTTGAATTATCACAGTTGGGTCTGTGTTATAGTTTTATTTTATCTTGTTGGCAAAACCCAACCACAAGTAAATCATTAAACTTTAAAACAACTTATCTTAGTCACTTTATTTTAATACTTCTGGCAGGTCATAGCTAGCTGTAAATGCCAAATGAGTTAGTCCAATGCTTGAATGTCCTAGGCTTCCTAATCTTCATCAACTCCTCCTGCTAAAGGAGTCACAGGTAGAGAACTTGGAACAACTTCTAAAGCTGGAGAGCTTTCTAATTAGATGGCCAAATCAGCTCAATAGGCTGTTCACAAAAGAGCTTTAAAAACCAATATCTTCCCCATGCACACCCAAGCTTAGATTGTTCACTTTATTTCTGAAACTATTTCTGCATTAGCGGAGAGCCAGAGAGTCTGTACAATTTTGTTTTACTCTGTTTTGTCCAAACCCTGCACACATAATAACACGGAACATTAGTGAATTTTAGAACAACAGTACAGTGCCCACTACAGGCTGAATATTACACTTCTATGAAGCCTTACCCAAGTTGTAGTTATTGCCTGATTATTATATTTGTTTACTTAAAAAAGTACAGGTATACACAATTAACATAACACCTTGCTTGCAGCTAAACAAAATGCAGGGTTTCTCTAGTCTAAATAATTAATGATTGAAAACTTTTAGTGACAGCATACTACAAAAATGTGACACCACAACCCAAGTTACACTCTCACCAATGGGAATGCAAGTATGGAATATGTATTCAGGTACCACAGCCTGCCCTTCTTTTGATAAAGTGATACTATTGAGAGAGAGTCCCCCTGCAGCAGCCATCTTTGGTCAATTTTCTACTGGTCTCTGCTGATGGTGCCTCATAAATGAATCCAATAATCACATGCAGAGACCTTCAGGGAGGGAACTACACTATCTGCCACAGACTGTGTGTGTGTGTGTGTGTGTGTGTGTGTGTGTGTGTGTGTGTGTGTGTGTGTGTGTGTGTGTGTGTGTGTGTGTGTGTGTGTGTGTGTGTGTGTGTGTGTGTGTGTGTGTGTGTGTGTGTGTGTGTGTGTGTGTGTGTGTGTGTGTGTGTGTGTGTGTGTGTGTGTGTCCTCCACTGGCAGCGATAACCTCTGATTTATGGAGAGTGTGACCATTGAGGACAATGAAGCCAACAATAACATTCACCACACCTCTCAGCTCAAACACTCAGTTTTGTTCCAGCAGTTATGCCTTTTCCATAGAAACCCTCATCAGGGTCTTATTGCTTTGTTTTGTTGTTTTGCTGTGCTTGTCTACTGCTCTACTGTTAATTTTCTCACTATCCCATTTTATTCTGCATTTCAGTTACTCTCTACCACTCATTCCTACCCTGGCTCTAAGTCAGTTATATTGTTCTGGGGCTCTCGCTAGCCGCGGACTTACCCGTGACCCATGGCTCCATTGGCAGGTTTTACAATAAAGGTCTTCTGCTTGCGTTTCCTTCGTAGTTCCTTGACGTAGTTTTGGAACTGAGTGTATTCGGCGGGGAAAATCCATGTTTTGGGTATGAAGCTGTAATCTTGAGGTTGGCACTTTATCATTCTGCAGAAGTAAAGACAGAGTGTGTATGAAGAGATAACATTTTGCCTGAAAATCATGTGGAGTTTTGCACCATTTCAAATTGTCATTTTCAGTACATTAAAAAAGAATGTTGTGCTTTTTCTTGCAGTGACCTATGCATTTCATTTTGTCTTAAATTATGTTGAATTCAATATGAATGCTCATGAAACCACAAATAAAACTTATTAGAATTACTATTTCTATCAATTTCTTCAACTAATAATAGAGCATTGCAAATGCCGACTCACTGGACAAAACTTTAAAATGCTCTTCTTTTTTTATGCATGTCTGCAACTCAAACGCAGTGATTTCATCAAGATGGACAGAAAACTTACTTGGACATGTTTCTTGCAAGACAGTCCTTCCGGCAGATTTCGCCCATGCCAGGGAAATGGTTAATTCTCTGCACAGGGACAAGCAGACATAATAATGTTGTTAAGGCCATTACGCCACTCAATTCCACCTCCACCCCTTCATGAAAATGAGCACATTAAAGGCAGAAACCTAAGTGAGCTTACAATGTTCTGACATTTATGCCCAATTACGGACTCAAAACAAAAAGGTGAAGCTGAGACCTTTCTCAACCCTTATTTAGTTTACCCTGGTTGGTTATACTATTTAAAGGTTTGAGAAAGAAGAAGCGAGAGGAAAAAAACAATCAATCTCAACGCTGAGGGGCTGAGGTAATTGGTTCTGCATCGCAAGCTCCTGCAGTGACAGTTGAATGAATTGCTCTGAAAGTGCCTGAAGAGGGGTGGGGGGTAGAAGAAAAAACTCTGGGTTTTCTGTAGTATCTGACCAAATGAGCCTGAACAGGGACGTTAATTGGGCTTGTATGACCTGAAATTTGACAACAAATTCTCACAGTACATCACTTAACAAAAAAAGGGAAAAACTAAAAAGGGAGAAAGACAGAGAATAGTGTGCAAAAGATCCTACAACTATAATCCAAAAAGACGGACGTAATTACGGATAGTGAAGAGTTTTCACAATTATGCCAAAGTCGAGAAACAACGTGGCTTGTGATTGGGGTGCTGAGGGACTTATACTTTTCTACAGAGAAATTATCCCATGAAATACCATCGTAGCATGACTGAACATGTAAAAAGCAGTTTCATTAAAACATTAGTCCCTTTACTGTAAGCTAACTTGTTAGAGGATTTGTAATAACATTTACTGAAGTGAACTATTAGAGCCCCTATCTAAAATGTCTTACTCTTTCTAGCTTGAGTTATAACTAATAATTAGTGCCTCGTATAAACAAATAATTGAGGAGGAAGGGAGTTTAGGCTTAGAGCAGCAGCAGTTCACTCAGCAGGAAGCAGCGGTCAGACAGAGTTCAGATCGCTTTCAGACACAAACACAGAAGTCAGATATCTGGGTGTTTAAAACTGTCTTGTCAGAATCACCAGTGATATTTGACCTCTGGTCACCGGACTAGTCATTAGTTGTCAGTGTAACTTCTCTGTTGTTTCCAATCTTTTCATGCCTCGCTCTTATTTACTATCGCTGTCCTACCGCCAAAGGTTTGGGAAAAATAGATACAGAGTCTTCTTTTCATATTAACTTATTTTCTCTTCTTTTTTATTCTGATGTTTACTAAATTAAATATTAATAGAATGTACATTGTTCTTCAAATTACATCTGTACTAAATTCCTTTTTAAACCAACCCCATTTATTCTACGCACTACTCCACTTCCTATAGAAATTGGTATAAAATTATGTATCCAAAAATATGAACACAATACTTTGTTGTTGTTTTCTAACCAATTTTTTGTGATAACTGAAATAAAAGATGCTTCACAAAATTTGTGAACAAAGAAATGTTCACAAATTTTCAAAAATGACATTATCAGGTGCTGCAATATTGATCCCACAGGAACACAGCAGGTACAGATGGAGCTTGCTTTTGAGTCAGAAAAAAAGTGTTTGCCAATATTTTTAGGTCAGAGCAGTGTCCAAACTTGAAACAGACCCCAGGTGTGGTGGAGAAGTTGTAGTCAGATACAGTACAACATAGAAACTAATTTGGTTCAGGGTGAGAAACCATTCACTTTTTCTCATCGCATTCAGATATAATACATTCTGCACACCGATAAAACTGAGAGGAATCTACAAGTAACTACATAAAATTGAAATGTTTAATAATCTTAATGCATGAAGAACCCCTTTGTGGTCACTGCTGAGGTTAGATTGCAAAATTTGAGGTGTGTCAATGAATTAATGTAAGTTGTAATGGATTTTGTTCCAATGTAACTGTTACAATTCATATTTAATCGGGTGTCACTAAATAATTAAAGTTTAGGGAGAAGGCCTCACTGCATGTCAATGGTTTGGTTCTACAAGAGCACACATAATGGATAAATATATGATTTCCTTTGGAATAAGTTCAAGGAATCTCCAGAAAATTTTGTGATGTTTACCTAAATAATTTAAATTTCTCCACAAGAAAATCTGGATAAACAAATTCCAAGCATAGTGGTAATTTTACCTTTCTTCGTACACAGTCCAATCTTCTGTTGTACTGCTCTGTAATTTGAAAAATCTGGCCTCTATTTACCTTACCTGAACTATTGATCAATGTTATCAAAGGCAGGCTATCGAAGTTTTGAAATTTGTTATACCTTAATGCTTCACATTATGATCTTTCCAAATCTCCTCTTAAGACTTCACAATTCTAATGACCTCCATCCAGTGGTGGCTTATCTGTATCCAGAGGCCTGCACCATAAAGCTGGATTACGGCTTAGCGAGATAACTTCAGGCTTAACCCTGACTTTTCAGTACCATAAAGGTGGCTGACTTTCTATCGGGCTACGTTGTCGTTGTAACCTATGCTGAATAACCTAACCTGCTACGGAGCAGGATAAGTTCAGGATAAGAGCTCAGCAGGTATAACAGCCCCATCTACTGACCAATCAGTTCTCTTGGAAAATGGGCTGTCCGTTTTATGAGAACCCGGTGGATCTTGGTGCACAGCTTATGCGAAGAGCACTCAGGCACGAGAGAATATTTAGAGATCGCTGTAATCCGTTCGAATAGCCTGAAACAATCACTATACGAAAGGTACAGGTTTTGGGGGGAGAGGTTACATTACATCTGTCAGCTGCTGGAGCCTTACATCAGTAATGTAACGCACCGCAACCCCGCGCTGACAATCCCGCAGACAGAGTGCATTGCACTGAGGTTTTTTGCCACAGTTAATATATTCCTTAATGATATTCATAATTATTATCATGTCCTTAAATCTCTCGTTGGATGGGTTACAAGCAAGCCACAGATAAAATGCCATTAATCAATTATTTGTTTAAGGAAATCATGGATTCATTCATTCATTCATAGGCACTTTTATGTATTCTGTTGGCGATGCCGAAAACCTCGGGAAGAACACAATATGTAGAGCTGTTCATAAAGTCCGGGGGGCTACAATCACATGCCATAACGAAAAATGTTGTACACACATACATTTATGGAACACACAAATGTTACTGTAGTCAGATATACAAGTGCAGTCATAGTGGGGAAGTAATATTATAATGGCACTAACTTCCGCATTGACACAGTTGGAGATTTTTTGCCAGCGATCCTTGCGCCGTTTGGTAGCTGCAACTGTGTTGCTTTTTGCCTGGATTATTGATTTGTATTGCTCGTATTTATTAATTATTATTGTTTGCTCCTCCGTTGTGAAATATGCGGCTCGGGCCAGTTTGTTGCATGCTTGTGATTGGTCGCATGCAGCAACCTCCGCCTTTTTTATGTGAGCGCGCACAGATCTAGAGTGGACAGGCCTGAATTGAATTAGTGAGTTGATAGCCGGCTTTATGGTACCGAAAATCTGGAGGGCGGATGTCTTGGTAAGTGAAGCCAGATAAGTAAGAGGAAGCCCGTCTATGTTAATCAAGCTTTATGGTACAGGCCTCTGATCTTTGGCTGCTGGCTGCTGTGCAATTTTAGTAGAGACTGCTGTAAAGGTTCAAACTGGGATTCAGGTTCAGAACACAGAGTGGATCCGACATCCGTATTCTTAAATTGTCTTCTCCCACTTCTCGTCTACTTTACACTCTGTGCTGACCTGACAGTCAATATGCAATGTACCTGATAATTCCTGAGCTCAGCAATTTTCTCGTGTTGCACAGCCGAGTCATTCCAGATGAGGTTGGCAGTCTCATCTTCATCCCTGGTCTTTATGAAGTCCATCTCTCTGATGGCTATACGAACTGGGGGGGGACAGGTTAACAATAGATTGTATTTTATAATTACATGTCACTAGATGTCATTTCAAGAACTTGGTGACAAAACAACATCTAGATGTAAAGTGTGACTTAAACCCAAAAATCAAATATTTCTCTTCTGCAGATCAATACTTAATTCACATTTACGAGGTTTCAAGTCCATATTTGCATACATTAAAAGTGAGTTCTGAGGATTATAGATCAAAAAGCTCAAAGCAACATTTACTATTCAAGGACTGGCTGGAGTGCAGCCAGTCGTAATGCATCTTGTCAACAAGATAAATTGTCTGTGATGCATGTAAATCTCGTTGGAAACCCTGTAGTATGGGAGATAGGTGGCAAGCCCATTTGGACATTAATGCGACAACTATTTATTATTTAGTCAGTAATGAAAAATTCATATGCCCTAACGAAACAAGGTATTACAGTAATTAATATCTTGCTAGCCAACAAACCTAGAGAGGGCTTGCTCAATGTTGCATGATGGCACTTGAAAATGGAAAAATGTGTTTACAATGTTGTTCATTCATCTCTTAACGCTGGTGAAGGGTGGCTGAAACATGGATGATTTAAATCAAGTTACCTGCAGAGTTGTGGAGCACAAGCTATGATCAATCATTCCTTACACATCTCACCAAACAGACATCCTTAGGACTGAAGTTTATGTTCCCTTGACCTTTAATCCTTATCTGTAATGCTATGAATTTTAAATTAAAAAAAAGACAGCTGCAAAAAAAAGTAGCAGCAAATAGGTACCATACATCTGGCCCTTATTGTTAATTTTCCTTCAAAACAGCTCTGCACTACCCTCAGAATGGCCACTGTGAGGGTCTCGTCACAGCTAGCATACTGACTCACAGCTAGACTCCCATCTACCTGCAGGATCCCGTCGGCACCAGACTTGTACTTGCTGCTGCTGACTCTTTAGTTTCATAGGTTGTAGTTCACCCCTGAGAGCTATGCTGCCACACAATGTGAAGAGTGCTTACTCTGCGCTTTTAGCCTTTCTGAAGAAAAAACCTCCCTGCCAAGTTAAATTACCTCAATAAAGATTTATGTATGTATATAAGGCCAGACTGCCTCGGTATGAACTATTTGACTGAAACTCTATTAAGTTTAATTTAAGACATTAAATAACAACAGCCTCCTTCCAACAATCCACCACAGCAAATTAGATTTTATTGTTGAAGCAACACTGTGATTGGATTTGTGGTGTTTTGAGGGACAGACTGAGCCACACTGAGAGCTGTTTCCAAAATTAATACGCTCTGTCACAGTGCATTACCTGCAGGACCACCCGAAATGTAGGACTTGCTCACTCATGAAATTTTCATGAAGAAAATCAAAGCAAAAATTCAGAGGCTTGATATATTAAGCTTTTGGTTTACTGTATTTACAAGGTGGCGACATCTGACAGCAAATTAGCTTACCCTCACCAAAGCAGATCATTTATAATGTACTGTATTTATCAATGCGAACAATGCTACCAATTTTGTATCCATGTGAGTAATACTTAAAAATTGCATACAGTATATGTAAAATTATACAAACACAGCAACTGAAAATACCACTGCTAAAGGTTTATGTATGTATGGATATGTATGAAATGGAGCAGTGCCACTGGAAGTTGTTTGGGCAGTGTATCCATAATTCAAGCAAGACAAAGAAAAAAATGGTGTAGTAATAAAAGTTAAAAAATCACCAGAGTACACTTCAGGTCGCTCAGCTTTTCCTTGGTACTGTACATTAATACAATTTCCCCAACTTCGCCATTTTCGTGGTTGTTAAAACTTTTGACTCTACTGATAAATGGTGGACCTATTGATGTCAGAGTAAAGGATTACAGTAGGGTGTGGGTATTAACAGGCACACTGTTTTACACTGGTGTCTTTATTGTTGTAGACAGCTTGGAGTATGAATAAGAATTTAATGAACCATTTCAGGCACATTTTCCAACATGTAACATACACAGTAATAATGTCCATCAATTAAATGATGCCATCAGTCATTCCAAAGAAAGACTCTTTTAATCCTGAACTAAGTTCCCTAAAAATGTGGGACCTGGAATTTTTTGTCGGGCAAACTATTCTTTTTCAGCTCCTTTTAAAGATTTTTTTTTTTTAAGTTCATTTAACATTAGGGATGCTTTTGTCATGTTATTTCAGTGGCATTATCATTACTATTATGTTTCCATACCAATCTCGTACTTGGTGCCAGCAACATTGGCAGTGATAGTGCCTTTCTTCTTTTTGTTGTGCATCTTCCTCTTCCCACTGCTCCGGTAGGAACCCACAGATGGCACATTCACGGGGGACGCCCCTCGATCCCCTGGGGGGAAAAACAACATACAGCGGAACTAGATAGAGTCACAGCTTGAGCTCCAGATGAGGACGACCAGGAGCATTCTAATACATGCCTTTCCTCGCTACAGGGGAAATGCATGGAGCTATACGGTCAATGAATAGGTGAATGGAAAAAAAAGAAAGATAAATAAAATACAATAAATGCATGCATTATTTGTGTATGTAAGTGGCTCTACAGCAGCCACAAAGGCTCTCATTGTGCAGGAGCAGGTGGTCGTGTATGTGTGTATATGTGCATGTGAGTGTGCGTGTGCATGTGTGTGTGTGCTTTATGAACAACAACAGAATGACCCTGCCAGTCTAGAGACAGGTATACCTCTTACTCACCTCCTTCATTGGGAGGGGAGGGCATCGTAGGGGCTGCAGGACGGAAGGGACAAGCCAAGCTTTCTCCCAGGCTTGGCGGGGGGGGCAGGCCTCACAGGACCCTCGCAGTACCCTCCGAGGGCTCGCACACTGACACAGTAGTTAGTCTTTCCTGTCTTGGATGGTGTAGACGATGTGGTTCAGGATAGCCCGATGGATCATCTGAGCATTTCTCTGTTGCCTTCCAGCAACATTAAGAGCAGCAGCAGAATCTAAGTGGTCAGGAAAGTTAGACAGGGGGACCTGTGGTGGGGGAGACTGGAAGGGGGAGGGCCTCTCAAAGGTCTACACAGTCCCAGCCCCAGCTTATTTACAGCCACAAGAGGAGCCAGGGAGGGAGGGGATGGACAGAGGGATGGATAGGAATGCCTGTAGAGAAGAAGTAAAATATCTTAGAGCTGTAGAATGGGTTGTAGCTGATTGCTAAGAGTGTGTATACAGTGCACACTGTGGATCCGAGTGTGTTTTCTCTCTGGACTGGAGTGCACCAGACATGTCATTGATGTAAAGCAACAGCTACAGTAGCACAGGACTATCACACACTGCATCAGTCAATCTGACACAGAACAAGGACTTCACTGAGAACTCTGCGTAGCTCTGACACAGCAGGACTACTAATGAAATAATCTAAAGCTGTGAGTTGTCCACTGAACTAATTAGCATTCCACGCAACCATTGTGAAATATTAAAGTGGTTGTCAAGTAAAGGGATTGCAGAATCTCATTGTGTCTCATTTTATGCCAGCTGGGTTTCAGTGCATGGCTGAGAGGTCACTTAATTCAAACAGATGGCATCTTTCTAGTGGTTTGTTAAAATGATGCTTGAGGATATGAACAGTCTGTGAAATTAATACCAGTCACCAGCTAAATCCTGTTATTTTTTGGTTGTGGTATGAGAATGTATTCACACCACTTTTGGATAAAATATAACATTGTTAAGATGTCCTGTCGCATAATTGTTTTGCTGTCTGGAGCTGTGTAGTATGTCAGTGACTATTACTGTTGCCTCACAGCAAGGCAGGACTACTTTATTCTGTTTCTTTCTTGTGAGGGGTTGTTCTCACACCTTCGTCCCAGAGGCCATCCGGGTACAATAGATACCATGTGCTTCCAAGCAGAAAGGAGACTACAAACTGCCAGCAGGTCTTGATTTGTGTGACTACATCCAGTCACGTGCTGTTGAAAGTCACAACAGTTCTGTCCATTCACGATCCTCACAATTTAAATAGTACATGTAGATGCTTCATTGTGAGCTGACAGTGATCCATAGATGGACTGAGCAGTCAGTTCTGGACTGATATTAATCTGAAATGTTGTGAGATGATTACCAGGAATTAAAGATACTTTTGCAATAAAATTTCAGTGTTTACGTTGGGTCAGTCTGAGTGTACGTTTTGATTTACTGAATCATTTTATAACAAATTACCTCTCTGTGATTGACTTAGTAAAGCCTGTAATGTCCACCAGTCTGTAATCTTTATCTTTAGGATTCCACTGATCTAAATTGGTTTATGTCCCAGCTCCACCTCTGCATGGAGCCTTGCTCGCAATGTATTAATAATCAAGCGGCTAAAACTACCATCACTCAATGAGATGGTGCACATACACTAGCTACAGAGGAGATGGCATTTCAGACTCACAAACACTGTCAGCGCTTCACAATTTTCATTCAGATATTTTTGCTATAGAACCTCTGCCGGGAGTAGATGAAATCTGCCCTGAGTACCTCAAGTCTCTGGGCGCGCAGGGATTGTCTTGGCTGGCACGTCTCTGTAACATCGCATGGCTGACCAGGGTGACCAGGGTGGTGGTCCCTCTTTTCAAAAAGGGGGACCAGAGAGTGCGTTCCAACTATAGCTGGATCACACTACTCAGCCTCTTGGATAAAGTCTATCCCAGCGTCCTCAAGAGGAGGATCAGACTGATAGTCGAACCTGGGATTCAAGAAGAAGAATGCGGTTTTTGTCCTGGTCATGGAACACTGGATCAGTTTTACACTCTCCATCGAATGCTTAACGGTTCGTGGGAGTTTGCATGTTGGACTTCAGCAGGGCTGCCCTTTATCACCAGTTCAGTTCATAATGTTTATGGACAGAATTTCTAGGCACAGCCAGGATCCAAAGGGAGTTTGGTTTGGAGACCAAAGGATTTCATTTCTGCTTTTTGCAGACAATGTTGTCCTATTGGCCTTATCAAACATGGAACTTCAGTGTGCCCTGGGGAGTTTGCAGCTGAGTGTGACACCAGTGGGATGAGGATCAGCACCTCTAAATCTGAGGCTATGGTTCTCGACCGGAAAAAGGAGTTCTGCCCTCTCCAGGTCGGTGGTGAGTCTTTGCCTCAAGTGGAGCAGTTTAAGTATCTTGGGGTCTTGTTTACAAGTGATGGAAAGACAGAACGTGCAGCTTCTACAGAGATGCAGTCGTTGTGTAGGTCTGTCGTAGTGGAGAAGGAGCTGAGTCGTGATACGAAGCTTTCAATTTACCGATCAATCAGTGTGTAGAGGATAGACGGAACATTATCATTATCACGACTGCTCCACCACTCCAAACTGTACTTCCTCTGGTTCCCAGCAAGTCATGTGCAGGTTTGAAGCAGTTCAAATGAACAACTCCTGCAGTAGGTGAATAACAAACTGACAGATGTCACACATTACTGTCAGGTGTAATTTTGCTGAAGGAAAAAATAACCACAAAAAAGTGGGCATAAAAGATTCAGGGTATCATGCCAGCAAATTCTAGTAACCACATAAAATGTATATAGTTAATATACACTAGCTGCAATACAGCCATAATATGGTGGCTTATGGTACTGTCTGCATTTCATAAAGAGAGTAACAGCAGCCTCTAGTGTTCAGTACACAATGAAATAACTTTTTCACAATCTGCATACACACACACAAGCAGAGACAGACTTGTAAAAGTAAGACTTTAGAGGACGCCCTATCGATTCAGTCACTATCAACGGACAAATTACAATGGGGAAACATTCCAATCGCATTACTTGATCACTCAGTAGTCTTCAGTGTATGCCCCTTGGTCTTCCTGTGGTAACCATAAAATATTGATCGTAGGGAAGACGGAGACTGGAATGAGATCAGCATAGGAGAGAACAAGATGAAGTCAAAGTGATAAATTGAGACGACTGATGCTGATGACAACTTGCCTCCACTTCCCATAGTTTTACTGCTTCTCTGCACAGAAGACAGGAAAGTCAATGTGTAGAGGAGCATTGATGTTAACCTTCAGAAACCACAAGAAGCTGAGAAGTACACATGATACAACTTAACACCTACAAACACTCGAAAAGAATACAAATTTTGTATTTCATGAAAGCTTTAACCATCAACATAAATCTCCCCATCTATATATTTGAATAAGCTCACTTGAAAACCTCACACTGTCCCGCTTTTATCTCCACCCACTACCTGTCAATCAAGCGCCCAACCAATCACGGCGCATCTGCCTGAAGGAATCACGTGAACAAGAGCTCCTGAGAGCATTCATTCATTTTCTGCCGCCCTATGCGCCGCAGCGAGTCATGGGGAGGTGGAGCCTATCCCAGCTGGCATAGGTGAGGCGAGGGACACTCTGGGCACTACGCCAGTGCGCCACTGAGCCACACACAAAGACAAACAAACATGCACACACACACTCAAACTGAAGCGCATGCTTTTGGAGGTGGGAGGAAGCCGGAGAACCCGGAGAGAACCCAGCAGACAAGGGGAGAACATGCAAACTCCGCACAGAGCGGGACGCGAACCCAGACCCACCGTGTCTTGAGGCGACAGCGCTAACAGGAGGGGCGGCACGGTGGAGAGTGGAGTTAAATAAACAGCTCTCACCACAAATACTCTATTTTCTGTTTAATGGCTATTGACATATAATACAAACACGCTGTACAAACAAACGTTTTCTTGTGTACAGTTTTGGCCGGTGTCTAACCGGAAGTAGCGCCAAAGCGGCCTTCGTCTTTGCGTTCATCCATCCCCCACACATGGAGCCGTTATGGCTTGGTCAGACACAGCGGTTTGTTTTCTTGTGCCATCAAAGAAAAAAAAGAAAACAAAGACTGATATTATTGTTTTATCATGGAATTTCCACAGGTTCCCGCTAGTTGCTATTCATTTAAATATTAACAGTTTTAGTGTCATTGTGCAAATTTTCTTTTCATTAAACTAAGACCTAAATCTGTCATGCTCCCATGATATTTAATTCTTTCTTTTTATTCCTCACTAATCATAGTACAGATTTCAACCCAGAATTGCTAAACTAGGTCAAAACCTTATATGGTCAATGTGGAAAAATATTTGCCGCAGGGTTCAGGGTTAACGTGTAAATTGTGAATGTGAGTGTAACCCCATTCTCTGCTAATTTTGTGGCAGAAACCAATATTCTTTTGTGTAAATGAGTACTAAACTAGCAGATCAGACAGCATGTTTATGCTCTCTTTCCATGTATCAGTAAAGAAGCAACAATGTCTTTTGATCATTTGTTATCTTATGTCTGTTTGACTTTATTAGAAAATATTACATTGTGATTTTAATTTTTCTAAATATCTGTTAACCTAATTTTTCATATATTCCCAAAAATGCCTCTTGATTTAGTAACAGTAACACTGTAGTAAATGTCTGCTGACATCACATTCCCACCAGAATTCTTCCCCTGCAGCTCACTGACAACGAGGCTCTGCGGTGTCTTGCTCAGTTGTCTTAGTGGTACAGATGGTTATCAACTAGATTATAAACCATTTTTACATTCACAGGCTAGAGATACAATTTCAGTGCAAGCAGATGCCACAAAAGTGACTGTTATCATTGATGGACAAAGACACAGGAGTAGGGCATCCTGCTGTGGAATTTTTTTTATTTGAGCTCAGTGACCACTATCATATTGTCATATGCCATAGCCTTCCTGTTGCTTAGACACAAACATTTCCTGTCTTCTGACAGTATATACTCACTATAAACAGTCAATAATGAACCCAAGGTAATATAGTGGTTAATAAAATATGGTACTATACCAAAGCATCCATGAGCGGATGTTCTCTTTCCATTTTCTATTAATCTTCCAGACAGTTCAATAATGCGTTCTTAATTTCCCTTCGGGGATTATAACAATATATAAAAGTAATAATAATAATACTTTAAGAATTTTAATTGTACAACAAAAGAATATCCCCAATAAATTAGGTTGTCTTTGCAATCATTATTTGGCAGTATAGTTGTTATAAACATAATTCATCCTCCTGCAAAAGACTGCACATCATCTTAACTTTATCCCCTTTGTTGAGCAGGGTACAGTATCTACCGTGAACCCAATGAAGCAGTGCAACCTATTCCCCAACAGAGAGCGCCAGAGGACAGCAGAGCGGAGCAGCCACCTATAGAAACTGAGCTCATGCTCTTGACCTTTGCCACACACAAGACAAAAAGGTTTCTTTGTAGACAATCTGCTCTTCATGCTGCTCAACTGCATCACTCCCTGTACCACTGGCACTAAATGCATAACATCTGCATTGTTCAGACATTTTATCCAACACATGTTGCCAATGACTCTCACATAACTGCACGTCATGCTTCTCTGAACTGAACACAAATATATCCCAAACATTAACTGAAATGCCATTAGCTAACAACATAGTCTACGTACAAATCTCTTCCAAGAAATTGAAGTTCACTCAGATCTGATCTCACTTTCATTTAACAATGTCACTTCAAATAAACAGCATCCTCATTACAGTATATGAATAGAGAAAACAACAGCATAAATAGCTTTACAAGAGCTGTGATGAAGCACAAGCTGAACCAAAGCAGTATAGTATTCTTGACAAGCAGCGTCACAACTATTATACAAGACCCTTCAACAAACATCAGTGTGTTCCTGAGGGGTTATTTTATGTTCTCCCTGTTTCGCATGAAACAAAACCTTCAATGCCGTCTTGAAATACAAAATCAATAGAGAGGCTTGGGGACCCACTACTTAATCTTATATGTGCACAACATCTGCCGACACAAGTTCTTTTTCTGTTTCAGCATCGTCTAGACCTCAGGGTACGAATAACTTCTGTAAAGATAGAAAAACTGGCAAGGATTAGAGACATGGTTTACATCCTCGTGTCTTTTTAAAAAAATCTGTATCCTCTTTTCATTACATTTTGTTTTTTTGCTTGTAAATATGTGACTACACAATAAAATATGTGTGTATGCATATTAGATTTTGGGGGGGGTATAGATACAAATAAAACAATTTCATTTTGATTTCTACTGTTGTATATGTGTAAAGGGTCCATTCTAAGCTAATCAACTAGTCAGATTAGTTGACTTATACTGTGTCCAAGACCTGAATATGGTGATAAACTTTATTCATAGCTGTGTTCCTTGTTTATGGCCACGCTGTTGCCTGAAGTGAAGATGTTCCTTCTAATTATATTTTTCATAAAACTGCCGAAATTAAAATCACTGTGAAGTAACTGGTTAGTTTTGACTTGTGTATTGATGCTCCAAAATACTGTATTGTAAGGCAGGAGAAAAATTTAACCCTGAATGCCTTTTCACCACTGGGAAACCTGGAAGAGGTGGAATTATGGCATGCTTCATGCAATAGGAGTTGGTCAGCTGGTGGAATGAAAAATATTCATGTGAGGGAGAGTTTACTGTTGTTGTTGAGTGTTGCTTCTAAGCCTGAACAAATTGTGTGAAGGAAATGAAAGAGAAGAGGCTATTTTTCAACAACGTGATGAGTCTGCACATATGAGTAACTAGAATGGTGACTAAGCAGGTCCTGAGACGGAATACATGGGTTCATATCAAAATCCAACTGCTTGACAAGAATTTTTGGGAGTCTGGCCGATCGTGGGAAGCAGTCAGAATTGAAAGGAGCACTATTAATTCTACATGCTGAAAAAGATCTTGAAAGACTGACCAAACAGACATGTGTTCTGGTGACAAGTGAAAATCTATCCACAACTAAAACACATCACGCACACATGCAAAGTTTATAATATGTCACACTGCCACTTATTTCACTCGAATTTGATAAAATAAAAGTGACTTTAAAAAATATGATAAACTACTTCCTCTTATTCTCGTCTTTTGTTTTCTATTCTTTTTGTCTGATTGTTTGTTTTTCCTAGGATTGCAACATTGAAATCTTTCAAATACAAAGAAGATGCAAAACTCATGTCCATAGCTGAGTTTGGAAACAACTCTCACAGAGAAGTAGTTCATTTAGAATTGCAAGAATGTCTAAAATTAGCTGGAACCAGTGACCCAACTCTGCCTTCTTCCAGATATGAGGAGGAACAAGTGTGGGAGCTAACAGCCCACAGGGTACAAGAGATGCAATATATGAACAAATGTGTTAGTTCAAAAGCACCTCACCCTTGTAATTAAGCAGCTACTCTCAAAGCTGGTTTTACAAATACAGAATGAAATCAGAAAAAGTTTGGGTACAGTATACTGTATATGTAATTTCGAGAGTAAACAATGAACGCAGATTACTTGTCTTTGGAAAGAATGGACAAAATCAAAGCTTCACATATTCAAGTTATCTTTAAGACATTATAGTTGCAAAACGTCAACAAATGCACACTGGATTCTAATTCACAGGGATGATAACTGTCCGCGGCTTTAAAACTATGATTACAGATATCACATCCACTTTAAAGCCTTATCTCTGGGATGTGTTCAGATGGCCACATGTCAGAACTCATATGCCATGCTGATATTATTATGTAATCCATCTGTGATTACCAAGGAGCTCCGTAATCATTTGGTCTTTAAGGGGTGTAAAAGACTACAGTACTGACCAAAATAAATCAAATCACCACATCACCTCATGTAACCAACATGGCTCCGAGGATCCAAAGATGAATACTGTATCAGTGACTGACAGTCTTGCATGTCATCAGAAGATTTGGGACTTGCAAAACTACACTGAGCTCAGACATTATGCTTCTGGACATGAACGGATGACACAGGTTAGCTGCCAGATGGTGTACTCCAAATCACCGGGAGGATAGCAGGCCATCCCCCCCTTGCAATTACTTTACTTGTTTATGCTGACATTTTTAAAAAGTCCATGTATATCATGGATATGGGGCTATTTCAGAAAATTAGTTGCAGTAATAAAATATGTCACAAAGCCTCAGCAGGGTTTGGTTTTTTTTGCCTACGTCTCAGTTGCTAACAGGCAGCAGCTAACACCAGACTGTTCGTTACATGTTGAGGAGAGGAGGGACGTTCAGAAGGCGACACAATCCGGCAATATTTCTATTCACTGAGTCGCTATTATAAAATGTGGCGTTACAGCAACGTCTTGCGTCAACATTCCTCCACCGAGGTAGTTGTTTCAAAATGAAATGAAGGCTTGAAAAATGTTCTAATGGTTACCGGGAACACAATAACCCTGAGCTGCAGTACTCCACAGTTAGGCTTAGCTTAGCCGCAGTACCTAGCAAATGATGGAGAGGCGAGAGTGAAGTGGCCAGATAACGTTACCTTATTTATTCCTGGCACTGGCAGTGCGGCTCTGTATCTGGTCTCAACCGAAACATACAGTCGCCGTTATCAATGGAGGTAATGGGTTTGCTAAAGAAACTGTCCAGTCCCGGGAATACTGTAAAGACCATAATAGTGGTCATGGTGTGTAATGCGCGTTACTACTGGAGGTTGGTTGCCAGATATTAATAAATCAGTACACTTTAAACCTCTTGTGTGCAATGAGTACTAGAGTCCGTCGGCGGACGAAACCATTCGCTGTGTACGAGGGGGGACCCGAGGAACGTGTTTGAGTTAGCATTTTTAGCCTGGTACCAGCGTGACGTTTGCTGTGTTGCAGTGTGTGGACGATGTGGCACCAGATATATTTATTCTTTAATTGGCTATGAATGAAAATAGAGGTCTTACCACCGCTGCGAGTTGTATTTTTCCGCCGAATGGTTTTCGGTGCTTCTCCTTCTCCCGACCTCGCGGATACAAACACAAGGAAGCTACCTAGCAACTGTGTCGCTGACCATGGTGCTAAAATATAACCCTGCCCATTATGGACGCGACCCGCTCGGAGGTCATAAAAGTGACATTTACTTAAATCCATTTTATGCATAAGAAATAGTCACCAGAACTCCTGAACAGAATCTTATATATAATATTTATATTATATTTAAATAATATTTTCAGTAGTTTGCTAAGGTGTATTTATTTTATTATTTGTTTCATTCAGCCTTTCCTCGATGAACTGATTATTTCAAACCTTTGTAGACGTTTGAAGTCTTTAGTTTTTAATTCGGTGTCATTCATACTCTGGTGTGCATGCCAGCACTAATATTGTTAAATTCCTGCAAAGTCAACCACAAAGTTAAGCATAGAACATTGTATGCCTCAGTCTCCTTATTCACTATGTAATATTCTCGTTACTCCTTCACAATCCTGTTCATATTGCTGTTTTATTCAATGACTGTATTTACTTACTTTATTTGTATTTATGCATTGCTTGCTCTTTTTATCATCTTTTAAGTTCCCCTTGTGGGATTAATAAAGTGAAGTTCTTCTTGTTCTTCTTCTAACCTATCCTATCATTTACGACTACTTCTGCTACTGTCTATCTATCTATCTATCTATCTATCTATCTATCTATCTATCTATCTATCTATCTATCTATCTATCTATCTGTCTTTATAGACTGATATATTTTTCAATAATACACAATTTCTTTGATGGAATTTCTCATCTCTGAATGAAAAATATTCAAATTTGACTCCCGGTCAGTGTGATTTCCGGCATTCCTTTACCAGTAAACTAATGTTTTGCCCACTTTATGTTTTCTTGTGAGTATTCAGTATTGTTTGGTCATCGCGTAACTAGAATAACGATACCGGGATTTTTAAACAATGGTTATTCAAAGTCCAAATAGTTTAAAGTTAGTAACAAACAAATATAATTTGATCGTGATTAATACATTGCTTAATAAATCAAGTAAACGTGACGCATGAGTTTGCGATTTCCCACTGTTCCTGAATGACACACTTCGACCATCGAGTCCTTTTGCGGTAATTCCCATATGATTTGAACGCAACACAAAACGACAGCAGGCAGAGGTGAAAAGTCTGGATCATGTTTTCATTTCAGCGGAGGCATACCTGAACGGCATTGGACATTGTAAATAAAGATCAACCAGATTGTTAGTATAGCACGACGAGGTTCTGTCCACACAGAGAAGACATCGATGTTGTTATTAGCCAACCAGCTGGCACAAGCTGAAATTTGCTAGCTAGTTAACGGAGGACCCTGTTAGCTTACCACCACCACCATCACTCCTAGCCAGTTGTGCATCGCCCTGTCTTCCGACGATGGGAAACGCAGCAACTGCTAAGAAAGGCAATGAGCAAGAAAGCGGTGAGCACCTGAAAACCATCCAGCTAGCCTGTTAGCCTTATGGCGTTTAGCGATTGTGCAGTTCGATTATGATGGGAGTCAATGAAGAGCAGCCTGTTACAGTGTAGTCCAGTGTTGGCAGACAGGACATGATCGTAGGCTGCAGAGAAGAACCATCTTTGGTAACGGGTTACAGGATATGTTGCCTCCCTCGTTATTTCTCTGGTTGCTTATCGCACATGGAAACCGTGTCGCAGATGATGCAGTTAACTAATTACTGAAAGCGACATAAGAGCGAATGTCAGTGGTTCTTACATTCCTGTCAACTGCCCCACGATTAAAAGAATTAGCTAAACGAATTAGCAATGCATTTGAGCCAGCTGCACAAAAGCTTCACATTTAAATATCTAACTGTAATCATTCACGTTACATGTTCGATTTCTAGACAACTAAAATGAGCTGCGTGAGCCAGATAATGTCAGCAAACATTGGTTTCCACTTAAACTGCAGCACAAGGCCCCGTCACTACTGACAACAGGTACCTGATGACGACACCAGAATGCAGTTCGACGTCATTACACTAGGCTACTCGTTATAAATATGTGTTTTTAGTTTTGCTGTAACGTTAGATGTGCTCTATGAAACAAGGCCTACTAGTGACAGTCTCTGTCCCGCTGAACACTGGTATGTCAGCTGGTAAAATGTTTACTGTAAAGACTTGATGACCACTTTTCCATCCCTCTTTGTTGACATTTTAACATCAAGAGAAGGTGACCCATCCCGCCCTCTCCTTTAGTCACATTGCACCTGTTGAATTGTAATTTAGCAGTTCTATATGTTCCATCAAGCCTTGGAAAACAGTTACCAGAGGCCAGTCTGTCGTGTTGAGGGTGCATTTGTCAGTAATGACTGAGGTAATCCACTAAACTGTACTAAATGCCTAGTAGTCTGTCTGGATAGCACAGATCTTGACCTGCTTTCTGATTGGCAGTAGTCCATCGAGTCAAGCCACCTATTGTGTCTGCAGGGAGGGGGCTGAGAGTTGTGTGTAGTAAAAACAGTAAGGTGCAAAAATGTATTGTTAACACATCACTTTTGTTTTTTGTAATTTGAAATTTATGTTCACATATTTATGTTTATATGTAAAGCATAGCCCAACAAAATAAGCCCACATTTTTAGATGAAGCTGGAGTTAGTATAAAGACAACACATAGAGTGGACTGCATTGCTCTTTGCACGGTATGCTGGACTGTGCATACTAAACTGCATTTAATGATCAGGGGGTTTTTTTCTTTACCTAAAGTTTTTGTAAATATTTTGTTTTTATTCTGATTATACCTTTGTTTCCATTTTTAACTATATATTTTCGTTGCTATTTCTGCTAGGGTTATACATCTTTTAAACATGTGTCTTTAAGGGTGACTTACTCCCAAAGTTTTCCCCAGGATGAGTACAGTTCATGTATTTATCTATACATGTATATCAATCTCTATTATGTGTTCAGAGGGTAAGGAAGCTGCACACACAGAAGCTTATTGCCCTACTACATTGCTAAACTTTACCACCAGAGAGCATGATAACCAGGAGATAACTTCTCTTGAAGCCAGTCAGTGGGTGTTACAGGCGTAGTTGCCTTATCAGCACGATGAGTGCACCCCAGCTGTGCAGTGTTATTGACATAATGTTGTGAGGCTGGCCTATATGTGTGCTTTGCTTACTCTGTACACCTTTGATAAAACAATGCTACCATTTGCATGGAAAGGCGGTGGGTGTTTTCAAATGACAAGCAGAAAGTCGACATGTAGCTGAAACTGCCACAGAGCACTTGAACAGGAAGCTTAACTTTTTGTGGTTAGCCAAGCATTGCAGTGCTCTGCGTACAGGAAGCTAGAACCACTCTGGTCTTCAGTCTGATGACACGTACGTTGCCTGTGAGCCTCTACAATCAGACATCAAGAAATTCATCTGAAAATGGCCCAGGGTTCTTTCGCCAGCCGCATTTTCCACAAATATTGTAAAAATAGCCAAGAGCAAAAAGGACAAGAGACTGAGGGGCCGCATATCTCTGAATTCACTATCATGTGGGATAAATTGAGTAAGTGTGGTGTTTTGTTTTTACACTTAATTTGTGTCAATCTCAGGTGGAACAGATTTCATCTTTAGGTGGCATGAAGCTATTTTGGCAGAGCTTTATAAGTTAATTTTTTTTGCCTTATGTCCAACTAGTCTTGCTAGTTGGTAATAACAGATATTCTATAGAAGGCTACAGGCCTGTCTGCTTTATTATCCCCCATTTTCTGAAATATTTTCAGTGTAGTGGTATCTTGCTATTTACCTACTACGGTGTTGGTTTATAACAAGGCCCTCATGCCTGTTTATCGGTCTAATCATGTGGAAATGAAACAGAGTATTCTATTTGTCATGTTTATTATTTGCTGTGGATCATTGAAACCAACGCATCCGTTCTTTTTAATACTGGTACTTTAATTCTGTTGAAGAAAATAACATCCTTCTGGGTTTATAGTGGAGTTAATACAGTACATTCTTTTAAGATGATTTCAAGGGAGAAAAAAATTGACTGCTTCGTGACACAGATTGCCACATGAAACATGTTACATGCTAGTCAGTTCATGAACTCGCCTCCATACAGACAATATAACAATATATATGATTTCAATGCAGTATAGTGATTTAGGATTGGTCAGGTGTGCGAGTGGGCAGGTCCAAGCCTGTCAGGGTCACTCAATGCTGAGCCTGGACGGCTGCCTTTGGCAGCTTTTGAGTGCTGAGTTTCAGTTTGCATTTGTTGTTTGTTGTTAGCAGGAGAACTGATTAGATTAAGATAAGGCAAAAAAAAAAAAAGTGTCACACCTTTAAGTTCATATGTCTTTGGAATGAGTTTCTTGATTTTGAGTTTGATAGTTTTTTTTCGTGTGCTTTATTTTCACTATGGCCTCTTAAACCTTCAACTAAATGGTTCATCTTTATTGTTTATAGTTTCTTCTTCCTCATCAGGTTCAGTTGTTGCAGTTGCACAGAATTGATCCACAAAAGACCTCAGTACATGCAGCAAGGGTCTTACACTTTGGAGATCAGGCCATTTGTGGTCCTTCAGTCACGTATCCCATCTGAATATCTCTGTCTGTCATTTGTATGTATACTGTTTCAAGTATGAAATATATTGTTCTGTTTCCTTTTTGCAATGTGTTTTCAATCACTGTCACTATTATGCTTTGTGGTATAGATGTCTGTAATTTAATATTGTTTTTTCAGTATAGGATAGTTTCAGACCATTCAAATTATGGTAAGAAAGAAAAAAAGTTGCTCAGTAAGTCGGTATAAATACTATCTGTAACACATAATTAGACCATTATGAATAGAAATATCCAATTATTACAACAATTGAAAGTAAGTTTAATGAAGATACATGATAAGATACACTAGCTGTATTTAAATGACAATGACAATTTGTTGGCTTGTTTTCAGAGATGGATGATAGGGGGGAAAATTGTCAAACCAATGCAAAATTGCTGTTTAAATTTAGTATGATTATATTAAGTTGAATTCATGCCAGGCCTTAAGAAGTCTCTATATCGTCTTCGTCAGGGTCATTTTGTTGTGTGTTGCATTTAATCAACTGAATCTCAAATGTTCTTGTTTTAAGCACTTCATAAATGTTTCTTCCTCTCTTTCTCTTCTCCATCATTTCCATCCATGTGGGTCAATGTTCCTGCAAACCCTTGGTGAACTGTAGAGACTTTTGGTATGCTGACATTTTCCATGAGCCTTTCTAAGTCACAGAGAGCACGTTTGTATTTATTCTGCTGTACATGCCAGGCCTTTGTTATTCTATATATAAATGTTATTGAGAATGAAGTGAATTAATGTAGTCTGTTAACACACAGCTTCTACATAGCACCAGGCTTGCGTTAAAATCAGCAAGCATATAACAAGCACACCAGCAACAAGACATACTTGCCCAACTCTGTGACTTTGGACATCTCATGCCTGCTGTGACTTTCACGATGCACTGTCTTTCTCATGCCTGCACTGTAGCCTCAGCTGTGTTCTGCTTTTTTATTCTCTGTCCATTATCACTGCATCCTACTTTTACTCCCATCAACTCCTGACAGGGATGCAGAATAGTTTATGTTTGAATTTGCCAAAATCTTTACAATCCAAAAAAGCTTTTTGCAACACTTAAGTATTGGGAGTTTCCTGCTTAAATGTGTGGTTTGGATTTTCTTTAGGAAGTCTTTTCTGCTGTTTTGTCAAGTGTAGTCCTGCATCCCCAGTACTTGACATTTGCCTGACCTTTACCACATTTACCTGAACACCCAAGCTGCCTTTGTTTATTTTCTGAACACACTTAACCACCCCAGTTTATTATTTCCCTCAATATGTTTACCCAACCTTGTGAGAGCACTGAAATGCTGACTGTGAACTCACATTTTTTCTTTGTTTTATAGTGAAGGAGTTCTTAGCTAAAGCCAAAGAAGATTTTTTAAGAAAATGGGAGTGTCCATCACAGGTAACTATTTCCCAATTCATACTTAAATGTCTGTACTCTGGATTGAACTGTCTTTTGTTGCTACAAAATTATACACATATTTGATATGGGCCCTGCTGCTGCTTGATGATTTTGTTGACTTAATGTTAAGTGATTGTGTAATTTTACTAAGTTGGAAAGAAGTATTTGGAATAAAAACATCTACATTCAGCCCATGTGTTACAGAAAGACAAAATGTTCTACTGGTACTATCTACAGGAGCTGCAATGGCACAATATTCACAAGCATAAATGAAGCATTTTCACAAGATTTTTCTGTCTCATGTTTTCCTCAGAGCACAACCGGCTTGGACGACTTTGATAGGTTCAAGACTCTGGGAACTGGCTCCTTCGGTCGTGTTATGCTAGTCAAACACAAAGAATCAAACCAGTTCTACGCCATGAAGATATTGGACAAGCAAAAAGTAAGCATTTGAAGTTTGCACATAAGATCTAGAGTTATAGGTTTGGCTAGTCAGAAAAGCAAAGTTCTGCATTTTTTAGGCGCGCTATAATCATATAATTGCTTGCACGTCTTAGGAAAGGAAATGTGTAGTTTCCTCTCGTGCACCGCCAGCATGTTATCTTTGAAAATTTAGAGATGCCTCAAGCAGTTTTTATCTGTTAACACTGACATGAGATTCATAGCAGGACGTTTGTGCATCCTGAGTCAGTTGCTTATGTATCAGTGCTATGTTCGTTTGAATTTCATGCCTTGTACGTCTGAAACATTTTCCTTTTTGACAGTTTACAGTTGCTGACTTGGACTCATTTTTTTTTGTCCTTTAAAAAATATTCATGTTGAACTTTTGTTAGCCTGTTATTGAGATCCTATTTTTTTAATCTATTTTTATTTTTGTCATTGTGTGTTACCTTTTGGTAATTGGAACATTCCAAGAGAGAATACATTGTTTCAATGTAGATGTGTCAAAGAGAGGTCATCTTTCACCTTAAGATGATTTTTTTTCAGTTAGCTTCATGGCATTCTCAAAAATTATTAAAGGCTTGTGTTCATGTCAATTTTCTTTAACTTTGTTGTACTGTGAAAATTAATAAACCCTTGAATATATCCCTAATATTTACGCTGCATGTTTTTGTGTTGCTGTTGTTGCTATTTTTCAGGTGGTGAAGTTAAAGCAAATAGAGCACACCCTAAACGAAAAAAGAATATTACAGGCTGTCTCCTTTCCCTTCCTCGTCAGACTGGAGTATGCTTTCAAGGTATACTTTTGGAAGCGTCTATAATAAACAACTTTATGGTTATCACATGATCAGTTTTTTTTGTATGACCCTGTTTTTAAAAAGATGGGGAAACTTAAATAAAAACGCAATGCCAAACGACAATATGATTTCACACCATTTTCAAATCACGCAAAACACCAGTTGCAAGCTGACGCTAGTAGCAAGCTAACATAAGAAGGTTGTTACACAGAAAAACATGGTAACCATCTGTCTGGAGAGAAATTTTGAGTTAGTCAATCTATTGACCTCATTGTTGTACAGCGGAGGTATTGAATGCCTTTGTTTTTGGCCTCAAACAAAGTTGTTATAGCCAAAGACCAAACCAATCAGCCCAGCATCTACAGGTTTGCTCACCATGGTGGTGTTGTCACAGCTTTGGCCTTGATCCCCCAGATGAAGAATAATAATAGTCAGGGAAAGGACATTGAGCTCATGCTTTTCAGGCATTTTCTGTGCATTATTGTATTAATGCTCATAATATGGGATCATTTAATCTCATTAGAATGCTTAATTCACCAAATTGACACAAGATGATTTCAAGTATAGTCAGCCGTTATTCCCTTGTTTAAAGGTTTCTTTGCTTAACAGGACAACTCAAACCTCTACATGGTGATGGAGTACGTACCTGGGGGAGAGATGTTCTCACATCTCAGACGTATAGGAAGGTTCAGGTATAGTGTAAACAAATTTTTTTCATCCTTTTTTATTTATAGTGCTGTGATAGCATGTGATGTGAGACTAGATGTACCACACTGTTTAACTTTCCATTGTGTTTGGATGAAATACCAGAGACAGGCACAATTTTAAAGTGGTTAATAAAAGACATAGTGTTGATATTTTGAGCCTATGTTTGACTGCCCTCCCCATTTTCTTTCAGTGAAAACCATGCAAGATTTTATGCAGCTCAGATAATACTCACCTTTGAGTACCTCCACTCCTTGGACCTCATCTACAGAGACCTGAAGCCTGAAAACTTGCTCATAGATCAGCATGGGTATATCCAGGTACACAGTCGATGCACATTTTTAGGTAACTGAATGGGTTCAGTATTGTGTGATCTATCTGCCAACTAATTCCATGTTGATAACAACCAAAGAGTGTGTTAAGGTGGTGGACAGGCATCCCCAACATGATAACCTTTTTGATAAACAGACGTAGGGATTCTGATAGTGGTTCTGAAGTATGGTTCTCATCTACCTCACCCTTGCAGACATACTTTTCTTATCGGAATGTATTGTTTTTTCCTTCAGGTCACAGACTTTGGCTTTGCCAAAAGAGTAAAAGGCCGGACCTGGACATTGTGTGGAACTCCTGAGTACTTGGCTCCAGAGATCATCCTCAGCAAGGTCAGCACTGTGTAGTAGCTCTGGTGCATAAGAGTACAGTACAGATAATTACGCTGACCTTACAAACAAGTTTTGGATGTTTCATACTGTCATTAAATGGCCATAATAGTCACCTAAGCTCACTTCAAGGGAATCTGTGCTTCATCATCATACCAAGAACTGGCAAGAGGCCTTCGAAGGAAAAAGGAATTTAATTTGAGATTTAGATTTACTTTTGAGCAAAACTGCCTACCTACAGCTTTTGGAGAGTCATCGATTTCTGTCTTCTCCCAGGGCTACAACAAAGCTGTGGACTGGTGGGCACTTGGAGTTCTTATCTATGAAATGGCGGCTGGATACCCTCCATTTTTTGCTGATCAGCCTATCCAAATCTATGAAAAGATTGTTTCTGGCAAGGTATTAAACTTGATTCAGATTTTTCCTAATTCTTTCTTGGTTATATACTCAAGTGATCCGTAAGTCTCTCATGCATGTTCAAAATCATTGGGTATAAAAACGCATCGTTGTGTTGGACATGCTCGATAATCCATTTTATCTTTGTTTACTCTCGTAGGTACGATTCCCCTCTCACTTTAGCTCTGACCTGAAGGATCTGCTGAGAAATCTGCTCCAGGTGGACCTGACAAAGAGATTTGGCAACTTGAAGAATGGTGTGAATGACATAAAGAATCACAAGTGGTTCTCTTCCACAGACTGGATTGCCATATACCAGAGAAAGGTTGGCAAATATATTGTGTCCTAGCTTGTTTATCAATCCAGAAAGTGTTATTGCACACACGTTACTGTCCTTACATTGGCTGCTATTCCGAACAAACAGACGCTCACACTCACACCTACAGACAAATTGTTGTAGACCAATTCACCTAAGCTGCATGTTTTTGGATGGGGGAGGAAGCCGCAGAACTCACATAGGCACAGGGAGATCATAAAAACTCAACACAGAAAGGAATCAAACCCAGAACCTTCTTGTTTGAATCTGTACTTCTAGTAAGGACAAAATTCCCTTTTCTTCAGATACTAATAAATCCCCTCTTTATAGAAATTATAAAAACAACAGAGTAGTGGTTTATAGGCAATGAAAGTATTTTTCGTTCTCACATTCAGTATCATTTATGTTTAAATAGTCTGCCAGCTGCCTATTGAAAGCAGCGGAGTCAAGACAGACAAGCAACTTAGTATGGTGAATCACAATATTCAGATCTTGAGTACAAAAGTACAGTACAAAAGAGAGACAGTACAAAATTTGGAAGACAAAATACTGCATTTGTTAAGAAAATCAAACAATAGCAGTCTGCCACCCATTTATCAGAGCTGAGATCTACCGTATGAGAACATTACTCTAATGGGTACAAAACTAAAAGACCCACAACTTGTCATACTTCAAAAGTAATGACAGTCATTGCCGAGCATAATGAAATCAATAATAAGGGAAAAATCCCTCTCATCTTCTCTGTTCTTAGGTTGAAGCCCCCTTCTTGCCAAAGTGCAGAGGTCCTGGAGACACAAGCAACTTTGACGACTATGAAGAGGAGGACATCCATGTCTCGCAAACAGAAAAGTGTGCAAAAGAATTTGCTGACTTCTAATGTGAGGGAAAGAGTCCCATCAGGGCTCACGCATTTTTGGATATTTGCACTCTCCTGAGGTTTATGTTTGGAACAGTGGCCATCACATGTTAAAAACAAAGGCCTCATTTCTTCATTCTGAATGAGGTCCGTCTTGCCCTGATCCTGCGTGCAGTTCGCACTAACCTATACACAGGCACATTATACAGACACCCCTTGTGCTGCAACACAAAAATATATGACCACATTGTTATATTTAGGTTGTTTTTTTTAATTTCCCACCTTGCTTATCCTTATTTAAACTTAGATCATTATTTGAACAGCAGCTATTATGCCCTGTTTCAAGTGGCGTAAAGAGTGATTGATTGTATTAGCTGGCATTGCACATGTTGTGAAATATACAATTATATAAAATAGAAGGGAATTATTTTTTTTTGGCTTGTTTGAATTTTTTATGTTGAGTTTTGTCAGCTTTCTGTCTGTTACATGTCAAAGTATTTGTTTTGGTTTTTAAGAACATATTATAAATTCATCATGAACACTCAAACATTAGACATTATTCATGATTCTGGTGTCCATAACACCATGTATGTGTACTGAAGTATAAAAATAGGAGACATTTTGCGTTAAAGCATGACCAAAATTGAAACAGACACTGGTGTTTGGTAAAGGAAAATCAACACTGATGTCTTTTTCATGTTTCTGAGATTAGCACTGGGGCATTTGATAATTGGGATTGACAAGTTTTTTATTAAACTTGTTGGTACTGCATTGAGAGGTTGTTTCACAAATTTTATTCATATCTGATTAGAAGACTTTTTTTTTTTTACCTCATAGTAGTTTGGTATTAAATGAATGGAATGAGGTGATAACTCTTTTTCACACAAAACAAAACTGAAGGTATATTACTATGTTACCATAGACAACAGGGAGTCTGTATTTAGTATGTACAGAAATGTATCATTTGCATTAATGTTACATTTTTCAACTGCAGAAAGGTTAGTTTAATAGACTTTCTTGAGCATGTAGTTCTGGATGCAAAGCAGTGTTGATGACACGGACAGTTTGCTCATCCATTTGTTTTTTTATGCTTGTTGTGCTGCATCAGAAAGCCCGTGAAAGTCATTGTGTAATTGTTTTTGTTTTTGGGTTTGTTTTTTCGTTTGTTACTTTTGCATGTTACATATGTACTGCAGGGTCACAACAAGCTTATAGGTCTTTGAAAGTGTTCCCATATTTCTTCCTTTGTTGTTTTGTTTCGTTAGCCTTAGGTTGTTTCATGACCCGAGACATATGTTCTGTCTCTGCGAAGTCCCATGAGATCAAAATTAAATAATCATGACACATTAACAGCAGACTGAAATATCATAACCTTAGAGTATTCAATTGTCACTACTTGGTTGCAGTATGTATTTATTTCAGCTATAGCTTGCTGTCTCTTTGCATCACTTTTTAAACAATTTGTACACTGTGACTGAGCATTAGTTGCTCATTCTTCCTCACAAAATTGCTCAGGCTGACTCAGTTAGAGAATGTTAAGGACAAAAAATCAACAGATATTGAAAAGGACTAAGGCCGAAAGTCGGACTTAAAGAATTATTTTTTCCACTACTGTTACGTTATTGTCCACATATGTTTATTACATATTTTATCCTCTTGAGAGAAACATTCAATCTGACAGGTTGCCTGTCCTTTTTGCTGAAATTGTAGTCCCTGCCTCAACAGATTCCTCACTCGTTTGACAGGTTAGCATATGTATTTAATAGTTGAACATAGAATATGTGTGTCCAAGATTTAATACCTACAAGGCCAAGTTGTCCTCTTATTGAACTTCTAGATGTCAGCCCTTATTCCTCAATCACAGATACAGAGGGAAAATCTGAGGACATTTTTGCACTCAGAGTTGTATGGATAACATAATGCTACAGTTCACGTCATAGTTAAAACAGTGCGTTTGTTGACAGTTTTTCAGTTGATGACCCAAAGCCATCTGAAGTTTTGATCACTACTTGACATGGTATTCAAGTGTTGGTAGATAATTTTTTTAAAATGCAATATAATCAAGTTCAACAATCTTAGACAGCCAACATGAAAAATTTTGAGAACTAAATGGTTTGTTGTTTCAGGCATCGATCTACTGATATTGATATTGGCTTTGTCTGATATTTAACCTTTTTCATATATTAAGCACATGAGGTAAAAGTTTATTTAGCCCTAATTACATTTCAAATGGCACAATTGTTCCTTATGATATTTTATTTATATTAGATATGTCTAATATATGTACATTTATAGTTAAATGAACACAGTTGTCAGTATATATGTGACAAAGTGTTACAAACAATTAAATGTTTTTGGTTTATTTACTCCCATTTTTCATTTGCCCCTGTCAAAAATAAACCACTTGTAGAAATAATTATCTTACAAGTTGATTTCTCTTGAGGCCTTTCATGCATTTTTAAAACTGAGGCATTTGATCAACTTAAATATTTTTTTGTTCTTGTTAATTTTATGTATTTGCTTAGGAATTTTGCCAAATGAAGGGTAATCAAATAGAATGTAATTTCAGAATCAACAACCTTTGAAATTTAGCACCAGGAACTCCAGTTTGTGTGTAAATCTTCCTAGAATTCACAGCTGTTCTATTTTGTCTTTTATTGGTCATGTGTGTGATGATGTTTGTCATATTTGATGTAAATGATGGCACTTTTACCAGGCCAACTCACTCTCTTGAATTAAACAAATCAGTATATTGGTTCTTCATAGTTAGTCGCACATGTCAGTATGGGATGTATTTAGTTTGTGTGATATTTTGCACATCATTTACAAGGCTAACACGTTTTTTTCCACCCATATTTAATTGAATTTGCAAGGGGAATATACTTTGCTGTAGCAGATTTTATGTAACAAAGGATATGCCACTATAATAAATTCTTTTTATGAAAAGCTGTAACTTTGTATTCAATGTGACATGACAAGAGATTTGCGTTTCATGCTGCACGCTGACGTTCAGCAGGTGTCTGCTGATGCTGAACTACAAGTGGTGTTGACAAAAACTTCACTTCCCAGGATCCTCTGCTGTCACATGGGCGAAAAAAAGCTAAATCGATGAAGACGAGCTACTTGGCGTTACTTGATTAAATCTTGATTATATCAAATTAATGTCGCCTTTCTTGTTTTTAACAATATTCCAGCGATTAGGCAGCGCTCTGTTATCCTAAATACGTTTAAACTTTTGACGCATTATTGTGAAGCAGGAATCATTTATAATAAGGTAACTGTTAAATTTTGTATTAGCGAATCCAGCTAACTCACATTTCACGTTAGCTTAATACGAAAGACGAGGATGTAACGATTAACTATTTGCTGTCGTACGGTTTAGCGATAATATCAGCATGTTGCTGTACTGAATTGGTATCTTTTACGTTAAAACTGTATTGGCCAGTTAAAGTAATTTAATCTTTTGTGTCACGCTATCTGTTATTTTTAATCTAGCTAACAAACAACGTGAGTTTTAGGTCATTTTCGCAGATTGCAGCTTGACGTTATGGACACAGTACTAGCCTTAGCTTTGCTGCTTAGCTTTCGTGCCGGCTATGAATGTTTGTTTCACTGTTTTATCTCCTGTTCTTTCTTTTGCTGTGGTGAAGGCATCCAGTAAAAAGCTGTGAAAGAGAAACCATGACTGTGTTTGAGCTGCCAACACACTGAGTTCTCCGGGAGAAGATATCGGATGCGAACTCGCTGAAACGTTATTGATCGTGAGATTGTCATTTTAATTAATAGCTGACTTAATGCTACTTAAATGACATGAAATGTGAAGCTATTAAACTAAAGTCTCTCTGCTTGAAAGTGACCACAGCGCTTTTGTCAAAAAGACATGCATTTGCCTGTCAATTTGTGTATTAATGCTCAAACCTCTCATACAGTTATTTATTTGCCAAAGTAGATTTGCGTTTTAAATTGGCTTAGCGGTACTTTAGGGTGAAATGCACAACACAGTTAATACAGACGTCCTACATCTGATATGTTAAACTGTTTTACAAAAAATAAAGCAAATCATTAACAGATTTGTTGTAGGATTTCAAACATGCATCTCTTTTGTTGTGGGATGTGCAGCAATAAAATATTCAAGAAGAAGAAAAAATAGTGCTATTATAAGTCTGTGTGTGTGTGTGTGTGTGTGTGTGTGTGTGTGTGTGTGTGTGTGTGTGTGTGTGTGTGTGTGTGTGTGTGTGTGTGTGTGTGTGTGTGTGTGTGTGTGCGTGTGTGAGAGAGAGAGAGAGAGAGAGAGAGAGAATAAATATAGAGTGCTTTATTTTCAAGTAGAGCACTGTTTTACAATAGACAGAATGGAATTGGTTCACAGTATTCACACTATATTTACATTTTATTTTTAGTGTTATATCAATGTAAAGCTATTTACGTTTTTCATCTGCGGCGTACTGGCGTCGTGCCCGGAGTTTCCCCCGCCTCACGCCTTAAGTCAGCTGGGATAAGCTCCAGCTCCTAATGACCCGCGACAGTGGATAAAGCGGTGAAAGAAAATGGAGGGATGGATGTTTAACACCAGTAAATGTAGGATGAATGACAGGAGTATACAAAATGATGTACTAACAACTGAAACTTGATAGTAGTACTGTTATGATCTCTGTTCTAATGTGATGATCATCATTGTTTTTATTTTATTTTTTTACAGGCAGCATGGAAGACAAGGCAAATGGCTCGGTTGATGCGAAAAGGTATCATATCCAATAAATGTGCAACACTATTTGCTGTAGCGTTACATTCAGATGAATTCATACACTCTGTCCCTGCAGTCCAGTGGAGAATGGTCAGCTATCAGACCCTGCCAACTGGGGGGTTGCTGATGTCGTCAATTACTTTAAGGCAACAGGATTTGAGGAGCAAGCCACAGCTTTTCAGGATCAGGTCAGAAAGCTGCTCGAAATTCTTGTCACTTGATGAAAACAATCTAGGATGTCAGTCAAATGTTTCTCTCTCTCCACCTGACAGGAAATCGATGGCAAGTCCCTACTTCTGATGACACGTAATGATGTGTTGACGGGCCTGTCGATAAAGCTCGGCCCTGCACTGAAAATCTATGAGTATCATGTGAAGCCACTGCAGACTCAACACCTGAAGACCAATGCCTCATAGCATCAAAGGGCATCAATGAACCCACCTCAGTGACAATCACGAAGTCAGAAGACCCCAGGTTAACTGCTGCTTCACAAAGACTCGTCTGGCAACAGTGGCACCTTAAATGTGATTTGAATGATGTATGTTTTTATAAGTGCGGACCCCAAAAAAGGGTTGCACATAGAGTCCACTCAGCTGTTTACCCTTTCAGCCATTCTTATTTCTGCTGCTTTAGATACGTACTTCTGTGTTTTATTTAAAAAATAGAAAAGAAAATCTGGCGTGAATGTGATGTGTGTTTGTGCTTGTGTGCAAATTGAATTAACCCATGTTTGTTTAAAGAAAAGTATTTGAACATAAGATATGTATAGTTGAAAACTATATGTTTTGTCAAACCTAAACTCTTTAATACATTCAGAAAATAGTCTTTCTCCATTTTCGTTTGCTTGGAAATCATTTTAATGCTTGAAATTGTGCAGATGAGTCCTCCTTAGTCAAAGCATGTAACAATGACCAATTTTATTTTCCCAGACACAAGGAGCCAATCAAAGCCTCTGTTCCTGCACACCTACAGGCTAAAGGCTGTTGATAAAAATTTGTGTATACTGTATATATTATGTTTCTTACCTGTGGTGCTTTCAGCATTGTCGCAATGACAATTGAAGTGTGTATGACCAATGTACAGTATACTGTATGTGCAACAAAACACTGGAGAGGTGATATCTTTCAAAGATTTGCAATAAATGGTGCTCTTTTCTCACCAAAGAACAATACTTGATTATTGATTGATTTTAAATTTTACTTCCAGACCCATATTTTAGTTTCATAATGTTTGGCAAAGTTTGACGAGCAGTTATGGTTTAAACTGTGTATTTTCTCAAACTGACGTGGCACAGCAGTAGGAATTTCTTCACAACTTGGCTTTCTGTTTTCTACGCAATGTTCCTGTGATATTGCCAGAGGGGTTATCCAATGGAAGAAGAACCTGGGAAAAAAAATACAAGTAACCCAACAAGCTTATGACTTTGCATAAAAGATTAGTTCTGTTAAAATAACTTACCTCGTCTTTGTTCGTGAGACCCAGCTTTGTCATGTCTATAGTGAAATAATGCTGGTTGGGCATGACTATCTCTATATCCTCCACCTGGAAAAGAAAATTAACTTTCTTCAGGAACTCTTCTAATAAATGTATCTACATTTAACTTAATATTGTTCTCTTAGATGTTAAATTAATTAAATATTAAGTACGCTAATGTACTTCATGACATTTTCTGTGTACTATGGGTTCTGCACCGCATTTTTTCAAATTTAAGTGTAAACTTTATTTCCCTGCTTCACCTCCACTTGGATGTCCCCAAGAGGGTTTTTGATTGCTTTATATTTTCAAGAAGAAGAGGGTCCAACGTACATTTTTTCATTCTATTTACACTTATAATTTTTACATCATCAGTACTGTATGTGTACTACTAATGTCATGCTATGATAGATTTTTTTAACTTTTGAATGCAGTAAATCTACAATGCTAATTACCTCAGGAAGTTTTTCCAGCACCAGAACCTGCGTTTCATAAAGGGTTTTCTGCACAGATGGTGAGTACTCTCCAAAATCATAGGGCCCAGCAAATTTACCAATAATCATGTCCTTCACACGATTCCTGTAGGAATGGAAAATTGTGCTTTTCAGAATTTGGCTCTCATTACTTTGAAATTAGTGATATTTTTTGGATTTGTATTAATAATCCTCTGGCTACCTCTCATACATACTGTATATAAAAGTAAAGATGAAGTCACAACTTAAAACATTAATTACCATGCAGCATCAAAGTCTACATCTCGGATCTTGTTGTAGCGCCACTTTGCATACACAGAGGTGCAGAAACACCGGTCTCTGGCCTCCTGCAGAGTAGTGAAGCGGTCTCGAAGGAAACCTTCAAAACCGGACTGGGTGGTTTTCAGCACCTTCATGTCCTTCACCCCACTGTGAACCGTGGGGATGGCTGCATGGGTCAAACAAACCATCAAGAAACATTTATTTGCATCACTATGAAAAAAAGATTTTCACAGCCTTTTTCATTATGAACAATCTGAGCTTACTTGTAATGTGTGAATCTTGAAATCAAACCAAAATTTTGATGAATGAAGTCACAGAAATGCATTTTAAACCAGGGTAATGTAAAAGACTGTCTGTTTTCTTGTTGTTGGGCTTACCGCTTAGATTCTGTTCAACATCACAGAACCGAACAGCTTCTGGACTGTGGATAAAAGCATGTGCATGCTCTATTCCATTCTGAGTAGAAAGGAAGGATAAAATATTTGGAAAAACCTTGTTTTAATGTTCTTATTTGTGTTGTTTTTAACTGGAGAAGTGAAAGTATGATTTTCTTTTATTTAACATCAAAAAGTGCCTTTGAAAAGTTGATTTTACCTTCATTAGCCTTCTCCATGAAACCTCCTCCATATGAACACTAGCCCTCAGCACATGGTTGAAAGAGGTCAGGAAGTGATGACAAATGTCCAGGGAAAACTGTTCGATGGTCTTTACCTGAACAGACACATAATATACACAGCAACAGATTATAAGGAGATCTATCTCAAATGACACCAGAACATGGGTCAGAAATTTAACAGATGTGTGGGAGCACAAAATAGGTACAGACTTTTAAAAAAAAAGTTAACAGGTCAATTGTATTTGATCTTTTTGCATCTTTGCAGTAAAGTGAGGCTAAAGAATTGTGTTAGGAGTCTCCTAAGTGATTCAAATTAATTTTGTAGAATTTTTTTTAACAAGAAAAGATCCCTTTGAAATTAAAATTGTGTTCATAAGCTCTATTCAGTTTACCTAAATGAATCTGAAGAAGAACAATGAGGAGAAATAGTTTGTTCCCAGAAAACTGCTGATTCTGTCTGGATTTTGCGTAGCTGCATCATATTTATCGAAAAGCTGGATGACATCTTCATCCTCCTAGTTTTAAACAATTCAGAATCCTACAGACAGACATGGCTGTCGAAGGACTGATAGCAAAGTTGTGCAGGTTCCATAATTTGTATTTCCTCTTCTTACCCCCTTGAGCTTGGCCAGGGCATGAACAGTGTTTTTGATGGTATCGGTGGGAATGATGTCTGAATTGTCTCCGTTCAGATAATCCTTGCGTGTTCTGAGCGTGAGTTCCACGTCAGCTTTCAGCTCGATGATGTAATGGCATCTCCCTTGTCTCCTGATGACCAGGACCTTCACTGAGTTCTTTCCGTAGCCAGTTCTCACAAACTCCACATTCTGTGTACAACAGGGACACATCTTATTGCAATTATTGAAGTGATGTAAACAGGTACTTTATTCTAAAACAATAAATTTAGCTTTTTTGTTAGTAGTAGTAGTAATCACATCTGTGCATGAGCTATTTTTATAAAATATTTACATTAAATAAAGTTCCAAGATGTGCATCTGTTACTTTTCGTCTGGGTGTGTTTTGAAATTCTTAAATTTCATTCAAATTTAAATTAAATTAGAGAGACCAGACAAATTAACAGCTCCATCATAGATTAAAAGGATGCCTGATGCGATGTAACACAGTTTCCAATGTAGCGTTCCAATCGCACAGTTACTGTCACAATTCCTTCAGTCCCCTTATCAATGTAGTCACAACATCTCACATCCACTGAACTGCAAGTCCAGATCTCAGACTTCATCCTAGGTGTAACCTAGAGCAGATTCATGTTTACATATAGGAACAACAAGGTGTGTCCATTTTGCAGATGGTCAAAACAAGTTGTCAGTGTTCTAACAGTGTCTAGACAAGAATATTATGATCATATTCACCTACCTCAGCAGTACACACACACACACACACACACACACACACACACACACACACACACACACACACACCACCACCACCACCACCATGACGTAGATTTTATAGAGTCAATGATCCCACACCATGTTTTACAATAAGGAATTATTTCTACTTTTTATCACTGGTTATCATTTGCTTCACAGTAATTATTGTCTACAAACTATGAATCGTTTATTAAACAAACAGTTCACTGTAGTCTTTATTAAATTGTCTGAAAATGGTAACGGTTCACATTTCACTGTACATTTTTACCTAATTCTTATTCATTTTATTCTTATTAACTTTAGTTTTATGTCTATTGAACTGCTGTTATGTCGGAATTTCTCATCTCTCTCCGTCCGTCTACCTACCTACCCTCCTACCCACCTACCCACCTACTTACCTACCTACCTACCTACCTACCTACCTACCTACCTACCTACCTACCTACCTACCTACCTACAGTGCCTTGCGAAAGTATTGGCCCCCCAAAAACTTGTTGACATTTTGCCACATTTCAGGCATCAAACTTAAAGATAACAAACTGACAATATTTTTGAAGAATCATCAACATGTGAGACACAATCGTGAAGTGGAACCAAATTTATTCAACGTTTTATTCTGTGTTTACAGATAAAAAACTGAAAAGTAGGATGTGCAGATGTGAGACCAAACGAGACACCTTTGCACTCTGTTTGTCATTGTTGTCATCTATCTATTTATCTATCTATCTATCTATCTATCTATCTATCTATCTATCTATCTATCTATCTATCTATCTATCTATCTATCTATCTATCTATCTATCTATCTATCTATCTATCTATCTATCTATCTAGCTATCTAGCTATCTATCTATCTATCTATCTATCCATCTATCTATCAATCATCTAGCACAAATAATAGAAACTTTGATTAGGGTTTGATTAAAAAAATTAAAAGTTGCATTTCTGACAAAAAAGAAATATGAAACTGAACAACTATCAATCTGTCTCTGGTGATATTTTATTATTAGATTACAGCATTAATTAAACAATACCTGATTTAGTCGTAGATATTTATTCTTATGAGACAGAGAACTATGCTCAGCAGGCTAATGCTGGCCCCATGGTCATTCACCTCAAAAGGAACTAAAGTCCTGTGTTAAATCATTAAATATATTCTTCAATAACTTTTGTTCATGGCATAACAATTACCTGATTTGAAGCAGTCATGGTATCTTTCGTCTTTTAGGTGCTGTCTGACAGTCCTCAGTCTCTACACTGTCTTCAACGCACAGTGACAGGTGGAGGATTTTGTGGAGAAACTGTGTACCTTTGAACTTTTGCTGCAAGTTATCAAGGTCTGTGGTGTTCAGCCTGTTTTTCCTGTATTGAGTGCAGTTACATCTATTTAGATATGCTTACTTATTCACAAACTCAAATGCTACAGGCTGTGATCATACAAACTCCCAAAATCGGAATTAGCCGTTGTGTTGCTTTCAACCTGTGATGCCCAAAGTTCATTAAGTCTTTTAATCCTCTATAATTACATGGATCGCCTAGAGAAGGAATTAATTTATTGTGGGTTCATCAAGGACAGTGCTTAATATAAGGCCTGTTAAACAAATGTACAACATAATACACTTACTTCCAGTTAATGAAATTTAAATTCCAATATGAAAACTGTCCTTACTAGTGTCTTACACGTTATCCATTGGATATGACAAAGTTGCATTCAACAAAAATCACAACTTCATTTTTATAGTCAATTTTTGCAGGCAGTTTTAGTCTATGATGGTCCATGATGAGCTTAAATTGTATTTCCAGATAAACAGTGTTATTCATGATCATCAGGAAATAGGTTGTTGTTTTGGCAGGTCCATGATCCTTGATAAACTTTATAGTTGCAAATAAAATTGAAATGTATTTGCACATTCAGTTTTCTTCCAAATTATCATTCTATTTTATTTCCCCTGTTCATCAGAGGAGATGCTTCTTCTTTTATGGATTAAACATTAAATTTGGCTGGATTATTTTTACAGTTAAAGAAAAAGATCCAAGTTCTCATTTTTTTCATTTTGTGTCACTTTTTTTTCTTTTTGTGCATTGTTTTAACAATGTATCATAAATATTGGCAGATAATAAATCTTCTTCTCCTTTTGGCTTTTCCCTTCAGGAGTCGCCACAGCGAATCAGTTGCCTCCATCTAACCCTGTCTTCTGCATCCTCTTCTCTCACACCAACTACCTTCATGTCCTCTTTCACTACATCCATAAACCTCCTCTTTGGTCTTCCTCTAGGCCTCCTGCCTGGCAGTTCAAAACTCAGCATCCTTCTACCAATATATTCACTATCTCTCCTCTGGACATGTCCAAACCATCTCAGTCTGGCCTCTCTGACTTTATCTCCAAAACCTCTAACATGTGCTGTCCCTCTGATATACTCATTCCTGATCCTATCCATCCTGGTCACTCCCAGAGAGAACCTGTTCAACTTTAATCCTCCTGTCTTCAAGAATGCATGAATGAAGTCTGAATATCTACATGTGTGGTTCTTCAGTGTGTCACATCACAGCTGTTCAACTATAACTGCTTTATGATGTAGATGAAATCATACACGATGATTTGCTTTGATGAATGGCTGTTGAAGTTTCACATAAGTGGCTTCTACATTCTCTCAATCCATCAATCTTCCTTGATCAAGAGTAGCACTTTGTTATCTTCAGATGAATGGTCCTTGTTATCCATTTGAGGGTGGAGTCCTGAGTCCAGAACTGAAGGTCTGTCTCCATGTGGAGTGATTTTTATGTTGTTGTTTTTTTGTGTCCTCAATTTATAAGTCTGGCCATTCGTCACTTCACTGAACTGTCCACTCAGCTTATGCCTGAGTGTCTTGAAATCCTGTTACTGGATTTAAATGGTTTTAATTATGATATGATCTTAACAACTTCCATCAGGTTAAATATTTGAAATGCCCTGCAAGCCTTTCAGAACTGAAGAAACCTCTTCGATGAGATAAATGTACAGTACTACCATTTACAAGTATTAACAAGTATTAACAAGTATTAACAAGTAGGTGTATGGGAGGAAGCTGGAGAAGCAAATGGGGCACAACCAGGTGCGGGAGGTCTAGAATAGGATGAGAACCATGACCGGACATGGGAAAGGGCGCGGCACTGTGGAGGGGAATATTGAATGAGCTAATGAACTAAACAGCTTTTTCAATCAGTTCAGCTGCCCCACCACTCCCGGCTCCTCGTCCCAGGCCCTGCAGACCGCTCCACTGATGCTCCCTCCTCCTGTGCGTCTTCTCCTTCCACCCCTGCCACTCCTCCCGAGCCCAATCCAAGAGCTGCAAAGCTCAACGCCCCCACCTCAACCACTGGACTTCCAAACTTGCCACAACCTCCTGCTCCCACCACGACTGAGACCGTAATCACTGCAGACCTGGTGACGACAACGCTGCGGAGGCTCCGTCCCTATAAGGCGGCTGGACCAGATAAGGTCTCTCCAAGACTCCTCCGAGCCTGTGCTTCTGAACTAGGGGACCCCCTGCAGCGTTTGTTCAACCTCAGTCTGCAGCTGGGGAGGGTCCCGTCACTGTGGAAGACCTCCTGCATCATCCCTGTACCCAAGAAAAGACGCCCTACTGAGCTCAATGACCACCGACCGGTCGCTCTTACCTCCCACGTAATGGAGACCCGAGAACGACTGGTCCTGGAGCTCACGCGTCCACAGGTGCAGGGTGTTATGGACCCTCTCCAGTTTGCCTATCAGGCCAAGGTTGGGGTTGACGACGCTGTCTTGTACCTCCTCCACCCTGTGCTCTCCTACCTGGACGCCGGGGGCTGTGCCGTCAGGGTGCTCTTCTTTGACTTTTTGAGCACCTTCAACACCATCCAGCCCCGGCTCCTGCAGGATAAACTGACCTCCATGGCTGTGGACTCCCTAGCTGGATCACAGACTACCTAACGAACAGACCCCAGTACCTCCATATGGGGGACTGTTTGTCTTCTATGGTGACCAGCAGCACGGGGGCTCCACAAGAGACCTTGCTCTCTCCCATTCTCTAAACCCTCTACACATCGGACTTCAAGCACAACTCGGATACATGCCACATACAGAAGTACTCCGATGACACTGCAATTGTGGCATGTATCCGGGAGGGTGATGAGGGGGGGTACAGGGCATTGGTGGCTGACTTTGTGGAGTGGTGCCAACAGAACCAGCTCCAGCTCAACGTCTCCAAGACGAAGGAGATGGTGCTGGATTTCCGGCGGGCACCCCCCTCTCCACAACCAGTGATCATCGAGGGCAGTGAGGTGGAGGTGGTAGGAAACTATAAGTATCTGGGACTGCAGCTAGACAGCAAACTGGACTGGTCACTCAACTCGGACTGTGTGTACAAGAAGGGGCAGAGCAGGATGTACTTCCTGAGGAGGCTGGCCTCCTTCAACATCTGTGCTAAGCTCCTTCTCATGTTCTATCAGTCCGTAGTCTCCAGTGTGCTGTCATACGCCATTGTGTGTTGGGGTGGCGGGGCCAGGAAAAGAGATATGGACCGTCTTAACAGACTCATCCGCAGAGCGGGCTCAGTGATCTGGCTGAGCCTGGACGCTGTGGAGACAGTTCTGGGGAGCAAGACCATGTCTAAAGTCAGGGCTATCATATCACCTTCTCCCAGCAGAGAAGCACCTTCAGCAGCAGATTGCTGTCACACAGCACCTCCACAGAGAGGCTGAGGTCCTCCTTCATGCCCTGTGCCATCAGGGGGTACAGTGACTCTCTCAGGAGGAGCAGGGGGGAGGTGGCGAGGTCTGCAAGCGGTTGAATGGAGGGGATGAGATGTCAGCCTGTGCTGCAGTGTAGTGGGGCCAAGGTGTTATTATGTTTTGATATTAGATAGTGACGTCTTATATTTTTGACCATTGTGAGATAGATATTAGTTGTTGTGATATTAGATAGTTGTGATAGTTGTGATATTAGATAGATAGATATTGTGATATTAGATAGATATTAGATGTTGTGATATTGGATAGTGACGCCTTACATTGTAAGAAGAGTGTACCTTACCCACCATGTGGGCCTCCTGCTAATTTTCACTTGCACTTTTTATTTTTATTTATGTTATTTTATTTTATTTTATTATTATTTTATTTTATTATAATATATTTTAGTGATAATTTAGTATATGTCCTGTTAATGCTACATGTGTCTGCTAGTGTAGTGTTTGTCTTGTGTTATGTTATGTTTCTTTTTTTTTATCCAGTATTTATTCATTATGTAATGCCTGTGCAGTGGATATGTGCAATTTCCTCCGGGATTAATAAAGTATCTGTCTGTCTGTCTGTCTATCTATCTATTACTACAGCTGTCTGAATGAAGAAACATTAGTAGAAAACATCAAACCCAACACTTAATCTTAGTTTATGATGTGACTGCAAATGAACCAGTGTCATAATGACAATCTGTAATTCCTGAGGATCGAATGCATATGTGCTTCTTGCCCAGTCACTTGCCCAAGTTTTGCAATTGCAGTGTGTTTTACTGGAGTGCACCTTGTTAACAGGAATTTGCTACAAATAATCCAACACAAGTTGGCTGCTCATCTGCAGTTTGACTAAAATAGTTTAATCATATTCTGGTTGCAGCCTACATTTATTTGTTAAATATGAAACTTCTATGATCTTTGTCATAAATCTCTCACTGAACATCATGCACCTTTGATGCTAACATATAAATCTCGCTCTCTTTTTGGAAAGTTTTACATTCCAAAGAGACCTCTTATTTCTTGGCAGTTGTTTTCGAGACTATTCTTTCTTTCTTTCTTTTTTTGCACTGATGTGAATCTACAAAAAATAGAAAAATCAATAAGCTTTTGGTGTATGGGCCGGGGGCAAAGAACATCTGAAATCTGCTATTTACTCTGGATTGTTAAACAAACTAGCACAATTTTGTTGACAATGTTTTAGTACTTAGTAGAGTTTCACTCATCATTCCACACTTCCCTCAGCACTTGTAAGATGCTAGTTTACTTGTCTTCAAACAAAGCTAGTCTTGGTGTATAACCCATTAGAAACAGGTCAGGGACTGATTAAGGTATCAGTCATGAGGTAACAGAAACTGATAGCTCTGTATACACACCAGAATTACGAAAGAATCTATTTGCTGAGAAAAAAAAATCATTTACATAGTAGTTTGGCCTCATCAAAGGACAGCAGTACCTTCCATAAAACACTTTGACTCCATAAATGCAATTGACACACACACACACACACACACACACACACACACACACACACACACACACACACACACACACACACACACACACACACACACACACACACACATACGTTTATATTATGTTTTCTCATAATAATAATAATTATAATAATATAATAATTCAATTATATAAAATAAAATATTTTAAAAATATCAGGTGAACATTTCCGGTATGTAATACTTGATACTGCCTGGTGACCAGTTACAGAGTAGCCAGAGTAATAGAGTTTTCTGTAGACAGTGCGACATGGTGGTCCAACTGGCTGATACGTAAATACAGTTTATGCATACCAGATCACTATTTTTTCTGTGGATCATTATAAAGTGACATTCCTACACTGCCTGTAAAGATATTCAGTGATCTACATCATGGTAGTTAAATAAAGTTAACGAGACTGGTGTGTGGGTAAAATGCTTTGTTCTCTGTGAAATCTTTTTATTGCTTGTAAAACCATATATTAACCATTGTGTTACCTTGGTTTAATCCTCATGGCTCATTGAGACACTCTACAATGTCCTGTAATTCATTCCTCCATCTAAATTAGATACCCCATATACTTGTCATTAATGATTTGCTATTGGATTATCTATAATCTATCAGATGTTTAACAGTTTTTTTCCTGGACAGCAAATTATTTGCCTAAATTGGGTTCTGATGGTGTTCAAGCTCATAAAATTTGCATAGGTGTTAGAGATCAAAGTGTCACAACTGTAAGGATACAGACTTGATACTCTTCATTCGCTTCTCGTAACCAACCCGCTGTTTGTGTGAACTAATTTTCAAAACCAAATCTTAGTTTTCTAAGTCTTTATTCTCGCTTCAGTATGCCTCCTTTTTTTAGTCGAAACAATTTTTTCCATGACATTGGTAGGAAAGGCTTGTTTTTACTGTCATCCAATAAATGTCATCAAGATTTTGTTACAAATCCAGTTGACCTCAAACCACACCAAGACATTCTTACACTTTTATTTTTAATTGCACCCTCATTACATTCTAAAATCCTCATGGTTACACGAGAATTCTGCAGTGTGGTAACATCATGCTTTCAACCATACTCAAGACAGTTGTTGTCAAAACAAATACAGTATGTTCCCCTTCAAGATACATTCATCATTAGTTCCTTTACAAACTGGATCAAGCAACAAAGTAAAAGGGAACAAACATTTTCCTCTGGGCCATTTTGATTTGATCTATTGGCTTTTTTCAAGATCTTGATTTGTTGTTGTTGTTGTTGTTGTTGTTGTTGTTGTTGTTGTTTCATGGATATTTTTATCTGTTTTAATGGACATGCCTGATGGGCAGATTAATTCTGAATTCAAACTAATCCTAATATGTGGGAGTCAACAAAAGAAAGTAACGCTTGGAGGTTGAATCTGAGGCAACCAGACTTCTGATTAAGGTTTGATGTTTCGTCTGTAACCCAAGAGACTTCCTCATCTCTGATAGACTGATAAGAGTACAGATATAAAAACTCTTTTAAGGTCGCCAATGCATTAACAGTTCTTATAAGGTCATATGTCAAAAGTCTGTTACATGCTGTCACATTTTCACACAAAAATCCTGCAGATGCCTATTATATCCCAGAAATAAATTTTCCAGGGCTCCCCTATCAGTCTCTCAGATGTGTTTTCTATTGTATCTAGCCCACCTGTGTGTATGAGGATTTTTTCCAAATTGACATATTTCTGCGTCAAGTGGGGTAATTAAATCTTTTTCAAAAAAATTTTTTTGCCTAGTTAATGTTAATACATTGGTTTCCCTTGTAGTAGCACTGCTCCTGAAAAACTAAATGTTCACCTCGTGTTTTTGACATTTTAGTTAGATTTTTATTTCTGTTCATTCTTACTGCGTTTCAAATTTATTATTAATCTTAGTCCCTGGTCTTTGCTCTTAAAATTCACTGATAATAGCATTCTTTTTCATTATTCTGGCAAGTGTGATCGAGTCAGTTTACTCCAGCAATGGAGGCTTTGCCGTTTGCAGCAAACACCACACGAAGGTCACGCTGCAGAACGTGGCTGTTTGTCTCCGCTACTTCTCCTCCTCACCACCAGGTGTCGCTACCCTTCCATCAATACCATAAAACACTCACAACCCACCCGGAAGTAAAGGCATGGTGTCCCTGTTTGGTGCACGTGAGAAGGTAAAATAAGAGTGACAGAAAATGGACATTAAAGAAGTTCCTCTCAGTCAAGAAAGCAAAGGAAAGAAAAAGAAAGACAAGAAGCCAAAGAAGAGGAGCGTCAGCCAGGAAGGGAATGAAGGAGGCAACGGAGCCGAAAAAGAGGAGAAGATGGAGAAGCTCGAACCAGCAGCAGCTGCCTTTCCTCCCAGCTTTAGTGTGTCTGAAATCAAAAACAAACAGCGAAGGCACTTCATGTTCATGAAACTCAAGCAAGAAAAAAGAAAGGTAAAGGCGGACGAATTAAAAAAATAATGACAACAGCGATATGAATTAAAGCGGCTTCAAGACCATCGTGATCCTTTAGGCGTCACAAGTGGATTACACGGTTTGGTTTGGTTGGTGCTCATTGAAAATCATTCCAGAGTTGTGACATCATTGTCCAACAGAAACTAGGCATATTCGTGAGCATTAGGATGAGCTGACGGTGTAGCACCACTTTAAGATCACATACAAGCCTTTTGGTGGTGTTCCATAATTCGTGTTTTTGGATGAATGAGTTATTCTAACAAGGTAGTGACTGTTTTGGATTGATCATGGTTATTTCTCTTTAAGTTGTGTTTCCAAACTCACGACTGCACAAAAATCAGTCAAGTGTGACCTGCGCTGCCCGAAGTATTCATGGTTGGAACAATGGAAAGGTTTTCTCAAATTGTGTAGAAGTAATCTTCACATTACTAGATGGGATACTGAATATGTCTTCATTTTTCAGCAAAAGATGCAGCTGAAGAAAAAGAAGAAAAAAGAAAGGGATGCTTTAGGGGACAAGGTGAGTTTAATTTCTTTATTCTCTCTGTTGTCAAAGACAGATTATGTAATGAATAAAATCTTTGTATTTTCTTCATGGCAACCCATCATTTAAATTTATCTTGCGACTACTGAAGGCACCACCAAAAGAGGTCCCAAAGACAATAGAAAACCAGAGAGTGTACGATGAGACAACAGTTGACCCAGAAGATGAAGAAGTAGGAACCACTTTTGGTTACAGTTGTTTACACTGTTTGATTTTTATTTGTATTGGCTTTGCTGTAGAGTGTGTGTTTCTATCAAACAGGTTGCATTTGATGAGGGAACCGATGAGTTTTCTGCATATTTCAATGGACTGACAAACCCTAAAGTGCTCATCACAACATCAGACAGACCCAGAGGCGTGAGTGGCTTCTGCTTGTCGTATTTGCTTTATTAATGTTGTTTGCCCATGTCACGAATGGATGAGGAAGCGAGAGCGCCGGACATGTTCTTTGTAGAGTAACCTCCCCAGTCCGATTGCATTATTATTTGGTCCCTGCACCAAAAATCTTTGCATTTACATATTTGTATGAAGTGGAATTTACAGGATTTCTCCTTCATTATTATTCATTCTGTTTAACTCATTGGTTGGTCTCTGATTTATTTATTCCAGAGGACAGTTAAATTCTGTGAGCAGCTGGCTACAGTGATTCCAAGCGCCTATGTGTACTACAGAAGAGGTTTGGCCCTGAAGAGGGTCATTCCCCAGTGTGTTGCCAGGAACTTCACCTACCTCATGGTCATCAATGAGGATCGCAAAGTGCCCAGTATCCTCAGAGCCATCTGTGTTACCCAGTATGGATGACCCTGTATTTGATTTGGATATAAAATTACTCGTACTTGATTACTGTAAATATTTGCAGTTTTGAATTTTTTTTTACAGAAGACAGTTTATCAAATGAAAATACATTTACATGAAAGTTAAATTGACTTGTGCAACGGTGAAACGCTGAATATGTGATGTTGAGGCTGAATGTGCATTCCTTAACCTGGGCATTAAGATGGTATGGTCCTCTGTCATCTGCCCCATGGGCCGACGGCACACTTTAAGGTCAGCAGCGTTCGACTGCGCAAGGAGATGAAGGCAAGTGTTTTATTTATTTTTACATATGAATTTTTTGATTAGTTTTACACACAAAAAAGGATAACTTTAATCGATTAGATGTACATATTTCTTAATTTTCCAGTGTAGACAAAAAAAAGCAAAACACTTTGTCATTCACCATTCATTCATACTGAGCAAGTGATGGGTGGTCAGACCTTAAAGAACAGCATCACTGAAGCCTGAATGAAGGCAAAGTTTCCACTTTAGAAGACTTTATCATCTGTAGAACCAACAACCTTCATCATTAAACCTGGGCACCTCAGGCATCGAGGAACAACCGAGGGCTAAAATGAGGTCAAGTTGGTGGGACAAATAGATTTTTGCTGATATGTACTGTTTAAATGGGAAATGTGTAAATTGTGTTGTTATACCCATTTTAATAAGTATGTAGAGCGTCTTTCTGACATTAACATTTCAAATAAACAAATTGGGAAAAAATGTCAGAACTGTTTTCAGGATACTTTATAGCTCCTGCTTCATGCGTGCCATCAGGCTCTAACTTTAAAATGTGTGAAATTTTAGCTGTGATGTTCGTATTTAAAACCAATAAAGACACAATGTTCAACAGTGTCTGATCCCATCATAACTGTAGTAATTCTTCATTGCAGAGACGAGGCAAAGATCCGACTGAACACTCTCCAGAGGTGATCCTCAATAACTTCTCCACTCGTCTGGGCCACAGCATCGGCCGGCTGTTCGCTGCTCTCTTCCCACAAGACCCGCAGTTTGTTGGTCGACAGGTCGCCACCTTCCACAACCAGAGAGACTTCATCTTTTTCAGGTTCCACAGGTGAGGGTTTTCACCGTAACCTGAGGCTTTGTGATTCAATGTAATATAATCCACCCCTCCTAAAAAGTGCTAAGTGAGGTTCGTCTTTAAATGAATAATTTATTTTATCAAGGTACATCTTCAAGAATGAGAAGAAAGTTGGTATTCAAGAGCTGGGACCCCGCTTCACCCTCAAACTCCGCTCTCTACAGAAAGGCACCTTTGACTCAAAGTTTGGAGAGTACGAGTGGGTCTTGAAGGTGAGTCTTTAAGCACTTCAATTTCTTGGCGAGGTCACTGCTTTATACTTTACACATTTAACTGATCCCACATGTCACATTAGCTTTTGCAAACAGAACTCAACAGAGATGTTCTTCAAGAAACTTTGTACACAACAGTCATATTGAAATGATGCCTGTTGCAATTAAGAGCTTTATTTTTCAATGGTTCTATTTTGAACATAAGTTCATGTTGTGGAATTTGTCTCAGTCCTGTTTGAATCAAGGACTGTTGAAGGTTTTACAAGAAAACTACATATCTCCCTAACTATGGAGTAAGGTCTTTTACACATTGTATTATGGAAAAAAAAATATTGCTGAATGCTTGTACATGTGTTATTGCATTATGACTCAGTAATAGGTTTGTCTTTTCCATTCCATGTAAAAGTTGCCAGTTTCCTTCAACGCAAATCATACTGTTTTCTTTTCTAGCGCCACGAGATGGATGCCTGCAGAAGAAAGTTCCAGCTTTGAAATAAACTGCTTCTGTGGACAGAGATCGTCTTGGTTTCTACCCAATCACTGACTGATTTGTACAGATGGACTTCAAGCTGGATCTTCAGGTTCTTTGTGGACAGTGGCAGCGCTTGTACCACGCCTCAGTCAGACCAAAGCCTGGAACTCAACGGACTTCTGCTCCGTTAGTCGTGAGACAAGTCGGCACAATAACTTGAAAAATCTGATCTGTGTCTGCATGCAAAAGTTGCATTAACACAAATGCTGTTCCTAAGAAATCTGTATCCATATACTTTATGAATTGAGAAAAGAGTAGCCAGTGTCTGGAAATGTCTGGAACTTCAAACTGTCTACAGTGCAGCTGATTTTAATGTATAGTATAATTGTCACAAGACGTTTAGAATAATTAAGGACAACTCACCAAACGTGTTGCTTTTAATAAAACATGTTGCTGCAAGCATGAAACATAGAAAGTCTTTATTCAGGAAAGAAAAACGTACATTTCAAAAGGCACATGTGTGTTGATATGGATTAGCTATTTCTAAGCAAGAAGGTTAAGACATTAACTGTGCCACATTAGCACCTGGAAACATTTCTGTGTGACATTTTGCAAAGGCAAAAGTAGAATACTGTTAAGTCAGTTGTTTATCCACAAAATCCTTAACACTCCTGAGACGATTCTAGTCCACAGAGCAGGTCCTGCAGCCCAGTTCCAATAGATAGAACGTCCATAGCCTGCGCAAATGTTACACTGATTAATTAGAGCTAAAGGCAATTGAATTCATCAGAGATCCAACAAGTTTATCCCATCCCCAGCTACATCTAAATGTTATTTTTCAAACACCACAGTGGGGTGTGTAATCAGCTGATTTAATTACCTGGGGCTCTTTGAAAATTGTGTCCGAGGTACAAGAATCGCATCAAAAGCGTTTATGAAGACAGACTTACTGTCGTACTCGCAGGCGGCCGGCCGGCCGCCGGGCTATAGGAAGGAGCAGACCTTCTGCGGTCGGAACGGGTTGGTGCTGGACGACATGCCGGTGAGCAGAGGGTCTTGCTGGGCGTTCTGAAGGCAGAACTTCTGCAGGTCTGCGGCGGCCTGGGACACCTGTTGGAAAACAAGAGTCTTACGAAGTTAATAACCGCTATAAATTTTTAGAAATTCTGTAAAGTAAGTTAAGACTTACTTTACAGAATGTCCGTTTGGTGACACTATTAAGTGAAATGGCCATTGAGTGAAACGCCATTAATTACATGTTAGCTTAGGGATTTTCAACGCTACGCTACCTTCACTCTGTTTATGCCAGCTTCAAGGCGTAGCTGTTGAACGATTTTCTTCATCGCTATGATGCTGGAAGATCCCGACATGTCTACGAGTTTGAAAACTAGCCAGACTAAACCTTCACTGGTAAAGAATCCGTCGTCGGTAGCTGTCCTGCTAACTACTTCTTCATCGTCGTTCGATTTTCCGGTTTTCTTCAAGGAGTGTCGCATTTGCTGCGTTCAGGGGATATTGGAAACATAAAATAACGTGACGTTTAGATGGATTTTACAACAAAAGAACATGTGTACAACGTAAGAACGTAGTACAAGTGACCATTGTATTTATATAATATTTTAATTGAAATTCAGCCCACGAAATCCATGGGGGGGGTTTTTTCCTTTCATTTGTAGTTTGGTTGATTTCTATGAAATTTTCCTTAATTTCATCGATGATGTTGTTTTGTTAATGCTGTAAACATTCTATTAAAATTCGCAGGGCTTTAATTCATTAAAAGGAAAGACTTCTTGTTAAGTTAAATAATTTCGACATGTCCCGATTCTTTGAACGTTACAGCGCATGATCCATACAAATTGCGACATCTAGGGGCCATAATATGTAAACGCACAGCTCAAATTCAAACGTACAAACTGGAAAACATTGCCATCATATTCGCAATTGGAAAATAGGCTGTAAACATGGGGGCAATTGCAATACCGTTAACAATTTGACATTAAATTAAATCAAATTAATACAATTGGTTAAAGGGCACATAAGAAGTACTGTATTGTAACAGAATATGAACAATGTATCAAACCTGCAGGCAATGACTGATAACCAAAGATACCTCTTCTCAGAGCAATTATCATCAGCACCAGAGCAACCACTGCCGGCACTCTCATAAAGAAACCCGGCTGAATGACGAGCTGTGTTTGATGACACCAGACTGTTTCTTTACAGTCCACGCCTCTAAGGCACAAAAAGGCTCCCTGCACATAAGCCAGAAAGAGACCTAGCCTCTGTCCATTTGCTGCTTCTGAGGCTAGGGACGAATGATGATGGAGCTGTCCTGTGAGTCAGTCAGATACCCTGAGGACAGAAGACCGGCCAGTTGCAAGGTACTATGTGGGGCTAAAAAGCTAAAGAGGAAAAAAAAATGATAAAAAAGCCCGACTATTTTCACACATATTTTATTTCTGTTTTTGTTTTGTTTGTTTGTTTTTGTTTTTGTTGTTGTTCTGTGGGGTTAGTTTGTGGAGCTACATGTACTGTATGTGCCAGATGACCAGTGGGATGTGAAGCTCAATAAAATTCCTGCTGACACAATCGAGAGCTTCATATCTGCTGGCTTCATCAGGTAAACCCACTTTAAATCTTTCAGTTGTTTTGAGACAATAAAATCTATGGAGGATGCATGATCTATATTATATAGAGAAGCAAAGAATATACTGTATGTTTAGGCTGTCAAAAGATATTGACCTTTTAGCATTGAGGTTTCATCATCATGTAGTTAAGTAGTATAGCATTCAATCTGACTATTTGTGAGAGAGAAAAAAACAATTACTGTATTTTAAAACATTTTGTATCATAAAAAAAACATTTAAATAAAAATACAACAATAACAATCCCACAATACAAAGTGATGTTATTGTTGTAACATGTAAGTAGAGTAATTTAGTACTTACTATCAATAAGTGTCAGTTACTTTAAATACACTAGAGTATATAAATGTGTTTCCTGCATTGTATTACCAGTAACATCAGCTTAGAGCATCATACATTAAATTAATTGAAGCTTCTCAGGGAATAACTTAGACTGTGACAGCAAACTAAAATCCACTGAAACCTAGAATAGAAACTGTTTCACCATCTTTCTTCTGCATTATCTCCTATTAAAACTTGTAATGAGATCTTTGTTATTTTTGTTACAGTTCAGTTAACTTACAATCTCATTTTCATTACTGGGATGCCAGGGTATATCCTGATATCACCCTGAAAACCCTGAGGAGCAATCTGGGACATCTTCTTGGTTCTGAGAGGAGCATCGACAAATTCTCCTTCCTGAAATGTGTCGGCCGTAGTTTGGCACTGGTGAGTGCGGTCGGCTGTTTACCATGGCTTTCTTTGCTGGTTGAGTGCCACCAAGCAGTCACTACAAAAATGCAGATTGATCAACAAGTTTACTGTTCAAGCCGCTACACTTACAAATGTCAAGCACGGGTGTGTGTGAAAATTGGTGCACGGCTTTGACTATGACTCCTCTTGGAACAACCAAGTCCTTTTTTTTAATTACAGGTCAAGAGCAAACAGGAGAGGGATCTGAAAGTGAAAACATTTGCCCCACCATATGTATGTAGAATTCATGTTTCATATTAACATTCAACAATTTCCTGCTTAAAGTTGACAACTTGTTCTTAGGCACAGTTTCACTCCAAGAAAATATTAAATTTTCGAGTTGAGCTGCATTTTTTTGTTTGATCTTGTAAATAATACTACTGTCTACCTGTGACTGTTGTCATGCCAATGTGTAAATGTTTTGTTGTTTTTTGCCTTGTTTACTTTGTCTCTTAGTCTTGAAATGCTGTATTATGCTGCATTTCCATGCCAATGTTGTGTCACTACGAACAAATAAACCTCCACTCATGCCCTATTGTCAGGCCCCACAGCCAGAGCTTTACCTGCTGCCCACTATGGAGAACAGCAGCAGTGTTGGCTCCCAGTCCTTCACTCCAGACACCAGCAGCAGCTCCTCAGACCATCGCCCCTATTATCACACTCCTCAGACTTGCAACCAGCCAGCAGGAACAAAGGGGCCTATTAAATTCCCCCTCATCCCTAAATGTTCCCATCAGCCACCTCCTACACAGAGCCTGGAAGAGGGAGAGGAGGAGGAGGAGGAGGAAGAAGGGGAGGATGAAGAGCAATGCTTTAGTACTTCAGAGGCAGAGGGAGAAAATGAAGACGAGGATCTGTCTGCTAAAAAGTTAGAATGGGCAGATCAGGAATGTTGTTCAGAGCGGCTTCACCACCAAAGGCCACCACAGTCTGTGACACAAAATAAAGGAAAAAGTAAAGGTGCAACATGTAGCTTTTGTTCTGCAACAAAAAAAAGTTATCTCATATATAAATGTTTTTGTGCAGGTTTCTATCTGAACTGAAAGCCTGATAATATTAACCATGTTTAAAAAGATTTTGTCTGTCATCTTCCCAATTTTTACTGACTAGATGTCATTTTGCTAAGCAAATCTTCACAAAACCCCCAAATTAGTTTTTAACTTGTTTTCACACGCATGAATATTTTATCCATAAAAAATGCTCGCTTTCTATTTCATAGTGTTTGCCACCTGACCTTTTTTTTTGCATTATTGAAAAAGTTAAAGTGTCCTTTTTATCCATTCTTAATGCTAACCTCCTGGCTCTCACACGCTGACTGGGTTTCTCTATATCTACAGCAGTACAACAACATAAAGCTTCTTCAGGTCAGGTGAAGGACATTCAAGAAAGAGAAGAAGCATGGAGAAAGAAAAAACAGCACCACAGAGAGAACAGAGCAGTCAGAGAGCCAGGAGTAGTCCCATCCCTGGAGGAAAGAGATTCAGACTTCTGCCTTACAGACAGGTCTGTGCAGCTCGTGCACCAAACTGACCCATTGAAGAATGTAGTATTTGAACTCAGTAGTAACGCTAGTACTGCTGCTAATTAGTTTCCTAATTCTGTGTTTGTTTGCAGAATTGGGAATTCAAAAGATCCACCAAAGACCGATGATAACCCAACAAGTGAAGTAATTCAGCATCACATGCATATATTACAGTATATTCTTTTGTCCAAATTCTACTCTGGAAGTGATTCTAGTGCAGTATGGAAGGTGTTGAAGTGGACACAGAGCTGTAATACAGATGAAGTTTATTCAATGTGACATGAAGGTTTATGGTCTTGTATTTATTGCTTATTTTCAGGTGACAGAAAACCCACTGTCGCTGTCTGTACAATGCACCTCTCCACGTGGAGATCTACCCTCAGATGCAGTAACACAAAAAGCATCTGCCTTTCATGTTCTACACACAAACAGTACGCAAGCCACATGTGGAAGATTAATGATCACTGGTATTGTCTTAGTTTTTATTTACAACTGAAAAGGACTGTTTGCTTTAGGAGAAGAACTGATTGAGGAAATCAAGCTGGTGAGGGATCAGAGAAAACAGCTGGAGTGGATGAGGCAGGAGCTGCTGAGAAAAGGAAAAGATTTGTTGTCTCAAAACAGACACCGCAGGAACCAAGGTGAGACAAAAAAAAATCCCAAGAGCCGACATGCAATATACCCTTGGTGGTACATAGAACTCATTTAAAATCTAGTAAATTTTCTGTAATTCTGAACAGCACGAGACAGTTGGAAAAAGAAATATTTTGAAACCAAGAAAGCTACAATACCCTTGGAGGAAAGTCTGCGAACAGTGCGGGAAGAGTTAGAGACATTTTATAACAAACTGCTGCACCAGCTCCAGGCTAGAGACAACAGAGGGAAGTCAAGAAGACAAGGAAGGTCTTCTCTAAAGGTAAAATTTAAGTTTGTTTTTTTTTAAATTAATTTTTCTTTTTTACTGCATTAACTTTTTAATATTTGTTAAAAGAACAAGAAAATTTTTAATTCATATTCTTTTGGCAGATTAAGTTTGGAGTTTTTAAGACCACGGATACTGATATTTACTAAATATCAGTTTCAGTATTTCTAAATATTATTTAGAAGTGGCAATATATCTTTTTCACAACTTAAATTTTGACTCAACCAAACAGTTATAATTAAGATCATGGCTAAAATTTAATCTTACTATTGGCAAGTCAGCCACAAAAGCACAGTAGAAAGAATCAGAATAGTTTTCTACCCTAGAGAGGCCCCTTTAAAATATATCTAGGCTTAAAATGACGCCGCTGTCAATCCAGAAATATATCTCGGCCTTTTTTCAAACATCAAATTCACAAAAATGACTGATGGAGAGATTGTGAATTTCAGAACGAGCTCATCATTCAAATTATGACAGAAAGCTATGTGATTGACAACTTAAAGAGGAAGATAGAGGATGCCAAGATGAAGCTGGTAACAGAAATAAAGGTAACTGAAACCCTGCATCTCTATGATAACATGCTGTCTTAATTTTAGTATGTTATCTGGTGTGTCATTTTCTAATGCGTGCTTTGTGTAGTTGAGAAAACAGGCCGCCACAGAGCTGAGGGACCTGAAGGCGGAGCTGGCCCAGAAGAAGAGTCAGTTGTGTCAAGATGGTGCCACACGAGAGAGAACACAACTCCAAGGTGCTGCCATCTGACACAGAGAACAGGCAGGGGTGTGGAGTCAACTCTGTAAAACTCTATAAGGATAGTCTGTGTTACACACTTTGTTACATGTAGGCCTACAGTCTGCAGGTTTCAAGAGAATAAATGAAAAATTATTAAAACGTTTCTTACATGTTTGATTTGAAGAATTGGAGTTTGCTATTTAATGGCCTTTTGTGGTCTTGGGCTTTCTGCATTTAATTGTAACCGATGTGTCAATGTAGATACTGATGAATTCTCAAATTATTCAGGCACTGATGTGTTGCTTAAGGAGGAAATATAACCCTTTTATTGATTCCATAACTTCAATGAAAGACAAATTCATCACATTTTTAAAAATACAAAGTGCATAAATCTGGTGAAATAGGTATCAAAAAGAATCATAAAGAATCACAAAGAATCACACTTATTTCAGGCTAGGTGGAATATCAGAGCTGTAACTACAGTCAAAGACAATGGCAATTAAAGACATAACAACCTAAGCAGTGTAAGATGCATCCCTAAATCCAGTAGGAAATTAAACCCCATTGATGCTACAAAGGGACAAATCAACAATCAATGGCTCAGAAGTTAAACAAATTTCTACAGCATTGTTAAGTGTACCAAAGCTAGCATCCTAAGAGTACATTCCACATTGCTGCAGTCTGTTGCTTGGCGACAGGTTCACCACTGTAGTCCAAGATGTTGCCATTCCACATGCCAATGCCCCTCAAACCTTTAGACTTCACATAGTTCGCCTTGGGACAGATGCTCTGTGGGTCGTCATACCAAACCTGATGAATTTGTCCATTTGAGTCCTGTGGAAATCAAGATGCAGAAGACAAAATGAGTGCGATGACGCGACCATCTTGCGGTGTGAAAAGAATTTAAGACCCACCACTAAGGCATTCAACTAGAGAAATTTATTGCCGTTTCTATGGAGTGATTTGTTTAGTTTGGGAAGTGACACCGCAGTAGCTCGAGTGGGCGCCAACACTCTGCATAAACAGCCCCTTCTTGAATTGCCTGCCTGATTTGTTGTGTCATAATAAATTACATACAACAGTCAAGCAAAAGACAAATAATCCATGACAAAAGACAAATAGTCCATGAAATACAGGCTTACTTTGCTAACCATTAAAACATTCAAGCCAAACACAGCTGCAATTTGAAGCAGGATTAAGATTTAAAGGATAAAATAGGGAGAATGTACCTTGTAATTAAAGTAAGGGGCCTTCTGTGTGTCATCCCAGAGCCTGCCAGACAACGATATATTGACCTGTTGCATGATCCACTTGTAAGGTTTCTGTTTTCCAGCTGCATCACTGCAGGGGGCCCCACGGAAAGGAACTTTGGCTATGGAACATATTCCCTCCTGGTAGGAGAAAAAAGACAGGTATCTGTGTTTATGCTGAAATACAGAACAATTCACAACCAAACAATAATACAAGTGTAAATATAAAGTAACAGGGGCGGTTCCAACATTTTTCTGACATGGAACTTTAAGGTTTACAGCCGTGCAGGGGGAGCAGTGAGGTTGGATAGTGGTGCTTCTATTTAACATCATGCTTAAACTGCTGACAGTGATGATTCTGTACTGAAGCTGATGGGAGTCATCTGGTTTGAAGGCATTTGGTCATTCAGTATAAACCAGGTGAAAGGACCATAAGATGATACAGTAAGACAAGATAAGCATCACCCTATTTGCAATCCAGAGGTAAACGTCAACTTCACGTGCCCATAAACAGGAGCTGTGGAGATAACATGTCTCCTGACAGCTGTAAAAACAAAACACTATAAACAATACATCACAATGTGATAAATCCTTAATTCATTTGGTAATGATAGACGAGCACCTATGTTCAGGGAAATGAAGGACCAATAAAAGATTAAACAATCCACTTCTTCATTATAAAGCTTTGAAATGAAAAATATCCTACCTTTGAGAGGTTGAGGCATGGGTAGTCATAGCCGTACCATGGCAATCCCATCACTAACTGCTTTGGCTCAATCTTCAAATTCAAATACTGTTCATAACCTTAAAAAAGACACAAGGTTTTTAATGTCAAGTTCTGCATTAAAAAGTTGATTCCAACTCACTTATTACTAAACAACTGGAAAAACAACCATTAAGTGTTTGGGAGAGCGGGGCGTTGGCCTTTGCAATACAGGCATCCATAATCTGGCTCTGTTCATCGTAGGACATCACAAACAGCAGGTCGCAGGACGAAGCGATGGCAACATAATCATAGCAGCGCTTGTCAATACATTTTGGGGACCAGGCAACATCAAATGAAACCTGGACAACAGGATCACATACACATCAGTGAAATGGATCTGCAAAATATAACATGATCCAGGAGATGCTTCCAATTGGTCATGCATTTTATTTCCACATCAGGTGCTAGAGCACTTTAAGATTTTTACATCATTAGGAAAGCAAAAAGAAACAGGGGCAGCCAAACCATGTCACAGCATGTTCTTCACCTGGGAACCTGGGATCTCCCTGTGGAAGGCCTCTGTGGACTCTCTGACCAAATCTGTCAAAGCTTGGTACTCCGGTGAGCCCTCCTCTACCTGCTGTTCAATGTCAATGTTGATCCCATCCATAAACTGAGACTTGGCCAATTCAACCTTCTCTGTAATCCATGCTGTCCTGTTGTCTTGGTCCACAATGTAGGAGAGGGGAACGTCACCTTTATCCCACCATAAAGGAAAGAGACATCAGCAAAAATATGAGGAAAACATACTGATGAACAGCAACATCAAGAAGTAGAGAGAGCCATCCATTTTTTTATCACTAGAGTCGAGAGGAGCTAACGCTTATCATAGCTGACACTGGGTGAGAGGCAAAGGCGGTGTCCAACCTGAGGGCAACTTAGACCCACCAATTCATCCATAGTGGAAGCTGGAGAACCCACAAAGTAGTGGAAGTAGCTAACATTTACCAACCATGTCAGAAACTAACTTCTTGTTTGACACCTTTGTGACATTTGATGAAATGAGGAAAAATAGGAGCATATATAACAACAGACACAAATTTCTGCATTATAGCTTCAGCTTTTGGCCTAAACTGCTGTTCAAAGGTGGGAAAATGGTCCAATTCAACCACTGTAAGAGAAATGTATTCTACCTTTTAGGACAACACGTGCACCGTAGGAGTGAGCGTGACACAAAAGTTCAGCGTCATATTTTCCAAATGTTGCTATGGTTGTTATCATGCTCCAGTTGTAGGACTTCCATGTCATTCCACCCACGTCAAACACAAATACCTGAAAAAAAACAAGAGTCACACAAACACATGACACTTACTGCTTTTATATAAATCATACATTCCAGCCTGTAAAATGTCAAAGGTGTAAGTTCAACACAAGACGACTAACTGATCAAACTATTGTCTGATAATTATTGTGATGAAATGCAAAAAGTTGAATATTCAGAATACTTTTAAAAAAATTATTATTATTTACGTTTGGCCAGTATTGCTGGTTTGTATAAAAGAACCCATCTCTCTTTGGAATCATAATCAAAAAACATTAAAGTTGTTGAAAAATTATTGGAGTCTAAATGTAACTTTGGTTTAATGGTATTAGACACACGTTTATTTCTCCAGGCAAACTGCCATGAGTTGTTTAATATCACCTGTCGATGAGGAAATACTGACTACTGATCTTTGTGGCTCTTTGTTTTTAAATTATAAGGGAGGTCAACCAGTTTCACATTTAACCCTCAAGGATTATTATGACCATGTACTGAGCAGTGACAATAATCATGGTGAGCACATTTCCCGGTGGGGGTCCATTGGAGTCCCGGGGCCAGTGTTTCTGACTGGTTTTGACTATCCATTGATCTATCGATACAATAACATCACCTCGAAGTCTCTCTCCTCCCGGATTTGGTGGCAGAGCTCCGGCCTCTCACACGGACAGACGGCGGCCCTGCATACCAGGAATGTCGAGCATAAAAGCAGGAGGAACCAGGTCATTTTGCTTGGAAACGAAAGTTAAAACCAGGAAGTTTGTCAGCACTAAATGGAAGAGAAAGAAACGTGACAGCTCATTGGTCAGTGAGTCTGACGTCACAGGTCACCGCCCCTTAGGAAAGGGGCGGACTCGTCTTTGAGACCGGGAACAGAACCTGCGGTATTACAGTAACTATACACAGCAGAATTAGATTCTTTATCCAGTACTGTGTTATATCTACGTGAAGTACTTCAAAGCGGATCAATTATATTTAAAACTTTATTATTATAAGTCTAAATTAGTAGGCAAAAGTTTTAAAAAGAAAAAACTTTATCCTATTCCTTCATCCTATTCAGTTAATGATACATTTGATTAGTACGGCTTCAAACAGGGAAACTCTTCCTCCTCCTCCTCCTCCTCCTCCTCCTCCTCCTCCTCCTCCTCCTCCTCCTCCTCCTCCTCCTCCTCCTCCTCCTCCTCCTCCTTCTCCTCCTCCTCCTCCTTCTTCCCTGCTGTGTCCAACCAGTGTCCCTTCTGTCCCCTTCGTGAGACAGTCTGTCATGCTTTTAGTGAGTGTACCAAACTTGCAGTGCTCTTCACTCTTTTAACGAATGTTTTTAATCTGTTCAGTGAAAATTTTAATATCTTAAATTTATTTATGGTGCTGGGTACAAGAAATCGAATCAAAGAAAGTGGAAGCTTTTAAATTTTATTTCAGGAGAGGCAAAATTTAGGTGACCAGAAAGAAAAGAATTGAAAACAATACTGCTCAAGAAGCAGCTACTGTTTTTTGCTGTAACATCAGATGTCGCTTAAAACTAGAATTTAGTTTTTAAAAAAGACAAAAGACCTAAATAACTTCAGGAACATCTGGTGTCACAAAAATGTCCTATGCACTTTAGTTGATGATCAACTCACTATTGCAAATTTCCTGATATAATGCACTGATTTTTAAATTGTATTTCTTTTTATTGGTTTTTAGTATTTTTGAAGCACTTTAGCACTTTCATCTAATGTAAAATTCTAAAATGTTTGAGTGCGATTAAAGTGTTTTTGCAAAAAAATAAAAATCTTCTTCTTCTCCTTCTTCTTCCCCTAAGTACTTAAAATCCTCCACCTTCTTGATGTCTTCTCCCTGTAACCTCACTCTTCCACTTGGGTCCCTCTCATTCACACACATGTACTCTAGGCTAACCTTAATTCCTCCCCTTTCGAGGAAAAACCTCCACCTCTCTAGCTTCTCCTCCACCTGTTCCCTGCTCTCACTACAGATCACTATGTCATCTGCAAACATCATAATCCATGAAGATTCCTGTCTAACCTCGTCTGTCAACCTGTCCATCACCATGGCGAACAAATTTGTAATATTACCCATGGAGTTACTTCACAAAGTAGACTGGTTGCGGTATGTGTGGTAATTTGATTTGAGTGTGTTCCAGTTTTTAGTAATGACCAAACATCACATGAATTTGTTAATGTTTCAGAGCGAATAAAGTTGAAGGCTATCTTATAAGAAACAGTCGAATAATAAATAGAATAAATAGAAAAAGTAGTTTACATTCTTATAACAATGTTCTACACTTTTTAATTATAAATTATACTATACAGCGTTAGGAGAAGGGCACAATTCTTTTCATAAGTATAACAAACAGTCACAGCTTGCCATGATAAAGAACATTCGTTATCCTGTAAAAAAAAAATTAATATCATAGAAAATTATTATACAGTGTACAAAAATTTACCATATCACCAAGTAATGTTAGAAGAAGAATTGCTTTATTAAAAGTGACAGCTACAAGTAAAAGTCCAAATTTGGAAACATATGGTTATAACCTAACTGGAGGAGCCTGAAAAATGATCAGAAAATTATTTGAAACAAACAAATTCAGTGCATCAGAAGACAGATCTAAAATGTCATTAAATTGAACTAATGTACTCTTTCTGGTCTGTACTGAAGACGGTCAAACACTACCACACACTACCATGTCTGTTATATTGAGGATTATATTGAGAATGCAGTGTTTGCACCTTGCTTGAATATAAATAAAAATAAGATGAAGGAGGCACATTTATTTTACTGTGGAGAGAAAACCCCCAATATTTCTCCAGCATGTTTGAATTTATGTTCTGAGTTAGTTCTTTTGAAAAGTTCTGTAATAAATGCATAAATAAACATATAAATACATAAAAGACCAGGTTATAATTTATAATAGTTAAAAAAATAAATAATAATTTTAAAAAATTCAAAAATAATCGTGAATGGTGAATGTATGTGTGTGTGTCTGTGTGTGTGTGTGTGTCTGCGTATGTATGTGTGCTCTGTGTGTGTGTGTGTGTGTGTGTGTGTGTGTGTGTGTGTGTGTGTGTGTGTGTGTGTGTGTGTATGTGTGTGTGTATGTGTGTGTGTGTGTGTCTGCGTATGTATGTGTGCTGTGTGTGTGTGTGTGTGTGTGTTTGTGTTAGTGCATGCTTGCATGTTCGTGTATTTTTTAAATTAATAATTCCAGTAGATTAAATAAAGTGAATATCAACCTATAATTATAATTATAATAATTAAAAAAATAAATAATAATTTTTAAAAATTCAAAAATAATCGTGTGTGTGTGTGTGTGTGTGTGTGTGTGTGTGTGTGTGTGTGTGTGTGTGTGTGTGTGTGTGTGTGTGTGTGTGTGTGTGTGTTTGTGTTAGTGCATGCTTGCATGTGTGTGTATTTTTTAAATTAATAATTCCGGTAGATTAAATAAAGTGAATATCAACCTGGATTTAGTTAACGTGATCCATTTGTTGATTCGGATTACATGGTGTTAAAACAAACAGGATATTTATTAAGTGTTTTTTTAGAGAATGAAAGGGTTGTTTTTTTTAATGAGAAACAATTAGCTTTATGTATGTTTCTTTAATTATGATGTCTCATAAGCCCTTGTTCGCTGGGTATCAATTTGTTTTGTAGTTCAAAAAGACATCAGCTTTATCAGACTGATCAGGACACTGTTTAATTTCCACTGTCAACAGTCATGACCATGAGTGTTGCATAAACCATGAGTTGGATCCTTGCCTTTGAAGAGTCAACATTTTCTAGATCAAAGTGACATAAAACAGTAATACTGTATTTTATTGAAACACTAGAACCCCATCCTTACTTTACATATTGTATCTTTAATTTCAACATTTTTACTCTAAAAATATATTAAGTTTTACATCTACTAGATCATTAACAAGAAGAAGTATACTTTATTAATCTCTGCAAGTGGAAATTACATGGTCACTCAGGTATATACATTTTTGACACAGCACACAAGGGGGCCTGTAAGCATGCAGTTAGTGCATAACATCAAACTATACATTGGGGGGCAGAATGACGAGTAGCGGCTTTCAGAACGCGCCCCAATGAGCAGCTTGTAGTTGGGATGGTGCCTTGCTCAGGGGTGCCTCGGCAGTGGCTGGGAGGTGAGCTGACACCTCCCACCGTCAGCTCACACTCCGATGATATCCTGGCGGGAGCGGGATTCGATCCACCGATGGCTGGGGCGATCTGCTGTTTTTTGCAGAATAAAATTAATAAGACTGTCATGTAGAACAACAAATCTGGGAACAAATTCCTCACTGATTTTGTCTTTTCGTGAAATATCAATAAATGGCATGAGAACTGATGTGACTGTGAAGTGACTCGCTTCATTCATTCAAACATTCATTAATTTATCCATTTATTCAATAATAGGACACATGAGTTCCATTTTAGATATTAATATGCTGAACAATGTGAATAATAAAAAAAATTGATAATATTTTAACTGTTAAACATTATATAACAGCATCAAACAGAATTGAATTCTTTCAACTCACATCAAAGGAAAGAACATATTTCATTTGTTGAGGGTCATGGGTCAGTTTAAGATAACTTGACATGTCCTGTGACATTTTCTGTGGGCACGGTGATACAAATGACATTGACAGCTGACGTTCAGTTAATGATACATTTTGATTAGCACACAGGGACCGAACGACTATAAAAAGAGGCCTCTGGTAGCAGTTTGTCACATTCACCAGCCATGAGGGTGCTTGTACTCGCTCTAGCTGTGGCCCTTACAGGTGAGTATGTGTTTGTGCATTTTCATGTAAAATCGACTTTGATTTCTCTTGAAAAAAAATTAGATTTTGTGACAATGCTGTTTTTTGCAGGATAAAATTAATAAGACTGTCACATAGAAAAACAAATCTGGGAACAAATTTCTCACTGATTTTGTCTTTTAGTGAAATATCAATAAATGGCATAAGAACTGAAGTGTCTGTTAAGAAACTTACCACTGTATTTACTGTTATTATAGTGTAGCTAAACAGCCACAGACAGAACACAAAGAATGAAGTTCTTTACTAACAGATTTGGAAGTTAAATACATTGAAACAAAAAATGACTTATTAAGTATAGCTTTCCTTCTCTTCTTTGCAATTTATTTTCAATTTAATGTTTTCTTAATGCGAACCAAAAATAACATTTTACTCCATTTTTTTTAGCGGGTTACCAGTTCAATTTAGGTAAGGTTTCTTTCTGTTATGTTAAAAATGTAATTCAACATTACATAAGTAAAGTAAAACATTAGTTTGAAGCTTTAATTGAACAACGTTTTGAAAAGTTTGTATTCTTGTTCATCATTCTAGCCCCAGAATTTGCCATTGGAAAGTCGTACGTGTACAAATATGAGGCATATCTCTCGGGCGGCCTACCCGAAGAGGGTCTGGCACGAGCTGGAGTGAAAATTCAAAGCAAAGTTTTCATGAGTGCAGTGGCTGTTGACACACTGATGCTGAAGGTATGGACCATTACAAAAATTTAATACAGTTATTTAATGATGTCATAAGAACTACAATATATGTTTTCCACGTTTTTTAAACAACTACTTATTCATTCAAACCTTATTGTTGTTCACAGCTTGTTGACCCTGAAATCTTTGAGTACAGTGGTATCTGGCCCAAGGATGCTTTCATTCCTGCAACCAAACTCACCTCAGCACTGCTTGCTCAGCTCACAACACCTATCAAGTTTGAGTATACTAATGGCGTTGTCGGCAGGATGTATGCACCGGCTGGTGTCTCTGAAACCGTGATGAACATCTACAGGGGACTCCTCAACATCTTCCAGCTGAAAATCAAGAAGACCCAGAATGTCTATGAGCTGCAAGAGGTACAGATATTTCTTTCCATTGACTTCAAACTACAATATTAAAATTATGAAAAATATAAGATATAAAGTAACTTTTTTTTATTTATTTGCCAATTAGCCTGGTGTTCAGGGTACATGCAAGACCCACTATGTCATCAGTGAGGATACAAAGGCTGACCGCATTCTGTTAACAAAGACCAAGGACCTTAACCAATGCCAGGAGCCTATCATTAAGGATGTTGGCTTGGCTTATCTGCAGACCTGCCCTGAGTGTTTGGCTGTAAGTACAATTTCTGTCTCACTTCATACTCTCTATCAGTCCTGGACACAACCATGCTGATGATACCGTGAATCTTGTCAATGCAGAATGGAAAGGCCCTGAAGGGAGCATCTGCTATTAAATACACCATGAAACCTGCAGCCACTGGCGCTCTGATCTTGGAAGCAAGTTCTTCTGAACTCATCCAGTTCTCTCCTTTCAACATCATCAATGGCGCTGCCCAGATGGAGGCAAAGTATGTGGTTTAAATGCAAAAGAAGAGTGCAATATAAATGTTGCAATCACATTTATATTGCTTACAATGTAGTAAAATGTTGTGCTTTTGTATCTTCATAGGCAACTCCTGACCTTCCTTGAAATCCAGTCACACACAGTACAGCCCATCAAAGCTGACTATCTGCCCCGTGGATCTCTGCAATATGAGTTTGCCACTGAGCTTCTCCAGACACCCATCCAGCTTCTGAGGATCAGAAATGCTGAGGCTCAGGTGCTAATACAGTAAATTAATAATACTTTTGCTGAATTCATCTTCGAGACAGACATGCAAAATATTTTGTTTCTGGTTAGATCATTGAGGTTTTGAACCACCTGGTGACCTTCAATGAAGTTAAGGTACATGACGACGCCCCTCTGAAGTTCATCGAGCTCGTCCAGCTGCTGCGTGAGGTCAGATATGAGAGTATTCAGACCTTGTGGACACAGTACGGCCAAAGACCTGATTACAGGTAAGTGCAAATTTCTTCCAGAGAAGAAACATCAATATTTTTTGTAGAGAATTTATTAATAAATTATTTCTCTTTACCAGGCACTGGATCCTGAGCGCTCTTCCCGCAGTTGGCAATCATGTTACTCTGCGTTTCATCAAAGAGAAATACCTTTCAGATGAGCTGAATGAAGCTGATGCTACTCTAGCTCTGATTGCATCTGTCCACATGGTGACAGCTGACCTGGAAGCCATCCGAATTGTTGAGGCAAGTCAACTCGTAACAATTTTTGGAGTATTGGTAAGTAAGGGAGAACTTCGACAATTAATTGATTCTTTATTTTTATCATTCCTTAGAGTCTGATCTCAAACAGAAAGGTACAAGAACGCACAATTCCCCGTGAGGTTGTCATGCTTGGCTATGGTACACTTGTATATAAATACTGTGTGGAGAACCCAACTTGCCCGTCTGAGCTTTTGAGGGTATGTATTGCTTCTGCGTGTGGTTAATTTTACCAATTTTATTTTAGACATTGTTTCATTAACGTTTTTCTGTTCCTCCTGCAGCCAATCCTTGACATTACCTTAAATGCTGTTGCCCAAGCTGACCATGACAGGCTTGTCATTGCTCTTAAAGTTCTGGGTAACGCTGGGCATCCCGGCACCCTCAAAACTATCATGAAGCTCCTGCCCAACTTCGGCACTGCTGCTGCTAGTCTGCCAAAAATAGTTCACATTAATGCTGTTCTGGCCATGAGGAACATTGCCAAGAAGGAACCCAAGTTGGTGAGACTCCATTTTCTTTTCATTATTAACAGCATATACAGTATGGTCAGTTTAGTAATGTGTATTTTTTATTAATAACTTAAATCTTTGTGAACTAGGTCCAGGACGTAGCTATTCAGATCTTCTTGGACAAGACTCTCTCTTCAGAGCTTCGTATGGTTGCTGCTATGGTATTATTTGAGACCAAGCTGCCAATGGGTCTGGTCACAGTTCTTGCTGATACTGTGTTGAAAGACAGCAATCTGCATGTTGGTAGCTTTGTCTACACCTACATGAAGGCCATGACCAAGAACACTTCCCCTGACTTGGCCTCTGTGTAAGAATCTAAAAATTTATTTAAGATTTTTGCCATCTAAACATGTCAGCAATCTCATGAGATATATTCAAATTTTATAATTTCAGTGCTGCTGCATGTAACGTTGCTGTGAAGCTCCTCAGCCCCAAATTTGAGAGACTGAGCTCCCGCTACAGTAGAACATTCTATCTCGATGTGTACCAGAGTAAGAAATTAACAGTCACGTTATTTTGCTTTAGAAATTGAAATTGAAATGTAATGGTTTTTATATTTTGCCCCACAGACCCCTGGTTGATGGGTGCTGCTGCGAGTGCCTTTTACATCAACGATGCTGCAACTCTTATGCCAAAAGCAGTCCTGGCTAAAGCTCGTACCTACCTGGCAGGAGCTTATGCAGATGTTCTTGAGGCATGACAATAAGCTTTTTATCTTGCATGTCCAGCCCAGTCTTATCCATTTTTACACAATTATACCAGCAAAAGAAGCAGCAGCTGCACTTTTTATTGATGGTTACTTAGCTAACCTACCAAGTTTCATTAGGCATTGGTAGATCAACTTTTTATTAGATAAATCTGTTATTATTTCCGCTTTGTTGGAAGTACAGCACATTCGATGTGTTATGCGCTATTGTTCTTCAACAAGTTATTCATTTAATCATTGGATTAAAAATGTTTCAGATATTATTATGTTAAAGCAACAAAATAACTTTCTTCTTTTTCTGCTCAGGTTGGAGTGAGAACTGAGGGAATCCAGGAGACTTTGCTGAAAATCCCTGCACTTCCTGAGAATGCTGATCGAATCACCAAAATGAGAGAAGCTATGAAGGCTGTAAGTTTTAAATAGATTTGAATATGAATACTGATTAATATCATAATTGATTTTAAGTTTATTTTGTGATTTAATTCTAGAAAGTTTCATTAACTTTTTTCGCCAACAGTTGTCTCAGTGGAGGGCCGATCCAAAGAGCAAGCCCCTAGCCTCTCTTTCCGTGAAGTTCTTTGGGCAGGAAGTTGGATTTGTAAACGTTGACAAAGCTGTGGTCGATGACATGATTGAGGTGAGGTACTTTTTTTTTACTGTAAAATGGCAAAAAAAAAAAAAAATTAATAAACTAAATATCTGTTGTTCTTTTTTCCATTCCACATTCACAGCTTTTTTCCGAACAACAAATTCAAAAGGATAAAAGAGAGTTATTGAAATTACTGCAGTCTGGTTTTGCAATGCATTATGTTAAACCATTGCTGCTTGCTGAGGTTCGTCGAATTCTTCCCACTGCTGTTGGTCTGCCAATGGAGCTCAGTTTCTACACTTCCGCAGTAGCTGCTACTTCTTTGGAATGTAAGAGCTACTGGTGCACACATCTGAAATGCAATTGTGCATACCGATGCTAAAATAATTGTTTTTCATAGTTCACGCCAAGGTGACACCACCTCTGCAACAGAACTTCCATCTGTCCCAGCTTTTGAACTCTGATATCAGCTTGAGGGCCGCCGTTTCACCAAGGTAATCAAGTTCCAGTTTATGTGGCAACTAATTAACCATCGCGTCTTCACATCAGTGCATTGATAAAAAAAAACAAATGTGGCCCTTAAAGTTGAATTTTTCTGTTTATTGCAGTTTGGCAGTGCATACCTTCGCAGTTATGGGAGTGAATACTGCTCTCCTTCAGGCCACTGTGGTCTCAAGAGGCAAAGTTTACACAATTGTTCCTGCGAAGATTGAAGCAAACCTTGACAGGATCAAGGGCAACTTCAAGCTTCATTTGGTGCCTGTTGAAAACATCGACAAGATTGCATCTGTACTGTATGTACTGTGTTTGTTACAGCATGATGTATCACCCAGTTTTGAAATGTTATTTTCTCAAAGATATTTTTTCATCAACAGTGTTGACACCTATGCTGTTGCAAGAAATGTGGAAGACCTCCCAGCTGTCAAACTCACACCAATGATTCCTGCAACATGGCCATCAAAGCCCATCATCGAGTCCTCATTGTTTTCTGGTCTAGCATCCTCTCTGGCTGGTGATATGGTGATTTTCATTCCCTGGTTAATTTGTTTTCACATTTAAACCTAGATCAACCCTATTCCAAATTAATGCAGTGATCCCTGTTGTGGTTTTACAGTCAACATCATCTGAAATAATTCGTAATGACTTGCCAAATCAAGATCCCAGGACACCGAAAATTCCCAAGGCATATGAACGGAAAGTGTGTGCTCTTCTTGAAAGCTTTGGAGTCAAGGCATGCACTATGATCCAATCTCGCAATGCCCTGTTCATCAGAGATAGCCCCCTCTATGCCATTGTGGGAAATCATGTTGTCTGGGTAGAGGTTTCTCGAGGCAAGTGAATTGCTTATTGATGGGAGTAATTTTGTTCTGAGTTGCTAAACATTTTTTTAATTAGTTTATTCATTTCATTGCAGTTTCTGATCCAGTCATCGAGAAAATTGAAATTGAAATTCAGGTGGGAAAGGAAGCAGCCCAAAAGATTGTGAAAATTATTAACCAGAGTGGGGAAGAGCTTTTGGAAGACGGAAATGTGCTGATGAAACTAAAGAAAATCCTTGTTCCTGGACCAAAGAACAGAACAGCCTCCATTTCCAGCTCTAGCTCTGAGAGCGAACAATCCCTTTCCTCATCCATTCTTTCATCCGGCTCCTCCTCCCGTCGCAAGAGCAAGATGATTGATGGTGTCAGCAGTTCCATCAGCTCCTCTAGCAGCCTGTCAAGGGACTCCTCAAGTTCCAGTGTCTTGTCCAAGGTGAGAAAACTTTACCTCTCAACATATAAGAAAGACAGAAAAAGGATTTGCTGGGATTAATCTACTCTTTTTTTTTTTTTTTGATACATCAGGAGGTGTATGAGATGCAGTTCACCAAAAACCATGCTCACCAGGTAATTATCATAAAACTATTTTGTGAAGCCCACCAGACAGTCATGCAGTACTCTACCTAAGGATGCTAAATATATGTGCCTTTGTTTGCAGCATTCCATCATCACAAACCAAGGCAACGGCAGAAGCAGTGCATCAAGCTTTGAATCTATCTACAACAAGGTAAGTCATCAGACCAAGTAATTAACAGTCTCTTGATATTGGTGAAAATCAACATCACTACATCGTTTGCACTTTAAGGACAAGTTCCTCGCAAATGTTGTTGATCCTACCGTGACCATTCTCATCCGTCCCGTGAGAGCGGACCAGAAGGTTGATGGATACCAGATCGCCGCTTATTATGACAAAGTCAATTACAGAGTGCAGCTCATTATTGCCAACTTGGTCCCAAATAACCATTGGAGGATGTGCGCCGATGGTGTCATGCTGAGTCAGCACAAGTTAATGGTAAAGATCTTGACTCACTGACTCAAATTGTTGGTAACACGTGATAGAATTTTGTTTGATGCTTCATTTTTATTTTTTCACAGGCCAAGGTTGACTGGGGACTTGAGTGCAAACAATATCAGACTGAAATCACTGCTGAGACTGGTCGTGTGGGTAAAGACAATGCACTTCGCATGAAGCTGAAATGGGACAAACTTCCAAGCGATATGAAGCGCTACGCTGAGCAGTAATGTCACATTTTTATGCTTTCTAAAAACTTGCAGAAAACTGTATTAATTATATACTAGTTATATGATAGTTCCCATGCATTCTCCTTGTATAACATTTAACTCAGGCCTCTGTCATGCATGCAAGACTTACACATATGGTATAGTGATTCTGTCTGCCAGGTGCATTAGATAACTTTCAATTTAAATTTAAAATAACCTGAACTTTTATGTCTTCCTAGGGTCTCTGATTATATGTCAAAGGTTGCTGTTGAACTTGGAGTAAACCTTGCAAAGGCCAACAATCCTCAGAAGGAGATCAAACTGAGTGTGGCCATTACTTCTGACACAAGAGTGAATTTTGAGCTGAAGACACCAAGGGTGAAGTTTTATTACTTTTATTGATGCACTAAAAATATCTGCATCATACTGTCTCTGTAGATGTCTAACCATTTCAACTGAATATTACAGAGAACCTGGTCCAAATTTGGTATGAAGCTCCCGATTTCTCTGCCATTTGGCGACACTGCTGCTGAAATTGAAACAATGCAAGACAGTTGGACTGACAAGATCATCTACATGGTAACCAAGGCTCATGCAGGTAAGTATATTTAAAGGAACAGGAACTGAATTGTCCGACTGATCATGAAATATTTAATTGATCTCTTCTGTCCTCCCCAGCTGAGTGCATTTTGAAGAACGACAAAGTGATCACATTTAACAACAGGAAATTCAGGAACGAGATACCCAACTCTTGCTACCAAGTTTTAGCTCAGGATTGCAGCCCAGAACTGAAATTCATCGTACTGCTGAGGAAAGACCAAGGGCAGGATAATAATCAGATCAACGTGAAGATTGCAGACATGTAAATATCACCGGTTTTCAAAACCAAATGCGGAAATTTAAACAAAGAAAGTCTCCATCAAAAAAACTGACTACATGTATTCTGTTTGCTTTTCAACAGTGATGTTGACTTGTTGATTAGGAACAATAACATCCTGGTGAACATTAATGGAGTTGAAATCCCTCTCGCGAACCTGCCTTATCAACATCCCACAGGTTTTTTTTAAATTTTATTCTTTTAATTTAAATTGCTAGTCAATTTATGGAAAGGTAAATTGTTTAAATGAATTTGTATTCATTTCAGCCCAAATCCAGATCAGAAGAAGAGGTGACGGCATTGCTCTCCATGCCCCAAGCCATGGTCTTCAGGAGATTATGTTTGATATCAATGCACTGAAGGTAATTCAAGAAGAGTGAATCTTTAAATTTAAATATGATGGGAATTTTCTTCAGCATCAACACTAGAAATGATACACATGCTCAAATGTCATTTGTTGATTTTTTCAGGTTAAAATTGTGGACTGGATGAGGGGACAGACCTGTGGACTCTGTGGAAAGGCTGATGGTGAAATCAGACAGGAGTTCCTTACACCCAACAAACGCATTGTCGATAACGCCGTCAGCTTTGCTCATTCCTGGGTTCTGTCTGGAAAGTCCTGCCGTGATGCCTCTGGTACGAGTTACTGTACATGCTTCACATTTTTATGTTAGACTATTATTAACACACAAATCTTATTAACTATTAAATAATAATACTAATAATGTGGTTTCAGTTGCAGTTCAGCTAAGTATACTTTCACCTCTTTTTCAGAATGTTTCATGAACCTTCAATCCGTAAAGCTGGAGCAGCAGTTGATCTTCCATGGCCAAGAATCCAAATGCTTCTCTGTTGAGCCTGTGCTGCGTTGTTTGAGTGGCTGCGTTCCTGTCAGGACCACCGCTGTAACTGTCGGTTACCACTGTGTGCCTGCTGGTTAGTCTTCAAGAAATCACAGCTTGTTCACAAAACTGAATCCTATGAAATCTATCTCTCTATCTTTTGCATGGTTTAACTTTGTTTTTTCACTCTTGCAGATTCTAACTTAAACTCTGATGGTCTGAGCAGCATCCTTGAGAAGAGTATTGACCTGAGAGAAACAGCTGAAGCCCACCTGTCCTGCAGCTGCACTGCTCAGTGCAGTTAGTCTTATTCCAGTCAGTCATCTTGTGTTTAATTGTTTGTTTCAAACATGAAAGAGTGTAACCTTAAATAAATATCAGGAGCATACAAAACAAGTCTTGTCTGCCTTTTTTTTTTTTTACAGACATCTTCTAAATAATTAAGAATGTTTTTTCATACTGAGCAGGGGAGCAATTTTATAAGATAAATGTTTGGGACCACCACAAAAATTCAATTGAAAGGGCTCCCAAATAACCACCCATACTGGACCATTTTGTACTGATAACTATAAAATACCTTAATCTTCCCATTATAAACTGCATTGCCAAATGTTAATGTGTTCAGGTGCATACTAATATTTATTATTTTCAAAATACATTACCACATTTTATGGAGAATTTTCTGGTATCCCAAGATTCTAAGATTACCATTAATATTCATTCTTATTTGGTGCTCATAATCACATATGTGGAAATTAGAGGTACAGTAGTTAATTTGATAAAATACTAATTATCTGTAATTACAGGCAAAGCCCATCTTCCAACAAAACTATACACAAACATGAAAGATCATCAGCACATCACCTTTCAGCAAATCTATCAAACACATACTTTTTTCCTATTTTCATTGAATGCATATTTATCTTTCAGAGCAAACATCTTTCTATTTAGTTTTTGATCGCAAAATCACAGTAGTATCAGCTATGAAGTACCAAAAACACAGCTAATGTTTTTGAGTCAAATGTTATAGGTGAGTAAACCTGGCTAGTTCATCACCCCAACCCTTCTACTGTGATCAGTCATATCAAAGGTTGGGTGAATGTGTGGAGCCAAATGGCTGCTAAAAGACAGCAGCCCCTCTAGCTTCAGCCTGTTCATCCTGCTTTCTTCTGGCCAGCCTCACAGAAATATCTGCTGCTCTAGGTGCTGTGAAATTTACCCTCACCCTCATCAATACACCCTAATTTATTTTGCCAGATGCCAGTGCTGGGCTATCTGTGGCACTTGAGATGGGCATGGCAGAGGGTTGTCAGTGAAGTGGTAACACCCGTTAATCATCAGTAACCCCTGGCCCTGTGTTGCAGTGCTCCTTTGAAAAATCTGCTTCAACTCTCAATTTTTTCTCTCCGTCCTGGGACACCTGTCAGGTTTTGGTTTGTTGCACCATGCAAAAATACAAAATAAATAAATATAAATAAAGTATCAAATTTGAAAATACATTTTTGATAAAAAGCAGATCGCAACAGAAGGTTTACATTCTGTCTGTTACATAAAGCTCTGTTTGACCTCCAGTCAAATTGTTGCATGAAATTACATCAGGCAAGTTGACATTTAAAAAGAGTGAACCTGCAGTCAAATACCTCAATGCTCACAACACAGCACAGTAAAATCATATTGTTGTCGAAGGACCCAAGGGTCGGTTTAAAAATATATGAAATTTTCCATTTTGATCCAAGATTTTAAAGACTCTGATAACTGATGGTTGCTACTAATATGCTTTTGCCATAAAATTGGGTCAGAACAATCAATGAGAATATTAATACCAGCAGACCAATGAACTGCTGCTATGCGCCTATTAGGTTATAAATCAAAGAGGAACCAATCAAATGCCTTTAAAGCTGATCATGAATCTAGACAGCCTAGTTCTAAAATCCAGACACTGCATCTTCAACCCAGAAGCACATGAGAAAATTGTTTTTGCAATTTGTGTTAAATTTTTTTTGATAGTTTAATGGCTTTGTCATGCTCGCAATTTAATTTCCATAGTCCATATTTAAAAGGTGAGGAAGCTAGAAGTTTCATTGAAGAACTTGTGATCTAATGTAGTACAGCTCAGACATGTTCCTATTTAATACTCCTCTCTAAGAAATTTTCAGGTGATATAACTAATATACCTGTACCACTGCAAGTTACAGAGGGCTCAGGACTCTAGTGAGAAGGACACGGGTTCAGGTGGTGAAAGAGTGTCAAGAAGAAGTGAGAAAGAGGTTGGGTATCTGCCAATGTTCACCTCCACTGGCCTGAGTGGGGGGACTGTTCCAAAATGTTGGGAGCCCAGCCCATCAGGAGAAATACCCGTGTGTTTTAAACCTTGGCTTCTGTTGGTCATGAAGGAGACCAGAACCAATCTCTGTTTGCCTGGTTACAAATCTAGTGTTCATTACAACACCCCTTCCAGTAGGAATTCCAGTTAAGGACACAGTAACGGTGTCTGAACTGAGCTGTACACTATCACAATTTTATTTAAGCAATATTACAGGTTGTTTTTTTAAATAAAGTAGTTGAACATAAATTAGAATCACTTTTGTATCACAGGTTGTGGCTGTACAATTTAGTTGCCATGATTATGTTTTAAAACAATGTTTTGAAACAGATTTAATAACTTGAGCTTATTATATATGCAGATTCACTGCAAGCAATAGAAAAATCTTGGACTGCGGAGTTAAAATGAAATGTGTGCAATCTTTCCATTTTGCAGCTGAATCACTGATGTCACTGATGACATGACATCAGTGGTCATCCTGACCACATCAAATAAAATGAGACAACAGCTTCATTCTTGGCACCTGACTGACCTTTGAGATAACATTTCAACACAGGCCTCAGATATTTACAGCATTCACGTGACACTGTTACATGTATGAGAAGACAAAACATCAAAGGTAATGAGTGTGATGTACAACAATCCTATCTGTTTTAATCTGAATCAAAAAAATACATTGTTTACTTTTTCTTTTCAAGTGGAAGTGAGAATTTACTCAATTAATTGCTGGAACTTTTTCATATTTTCATAACTTTTTCAAAATGCTTACAGCTCCTTAATTATCCTCCGCCTTATATTTTTTCCATGAAGTTAAAGAATATATTTTATAATCATGCAAGTTTCCTTCATTGTTGTCTTTTCCTTGTAGTTTTGTAAATCTAGGATGTCTTTATTTTTGATTGTGTTTGTGTTATTATTAGATCATTGTTTTATCATTACTCTTCTACTCTTCCTTTTGGCTTTTCCCTTCAGGGGTCACCACAGCAAATCAGTTGCCTCCATCTAACCCTGTCTTCTGCATCCTCTTCTCTCAAACCAACTACCTTCAAGTCCTCTTTCACTACATCCATAAATCCCCTCTTTGGTCTTCCTCTAGGCCTCCTGTCTGGCAGTTCAAAATTCAGCATCCTTCTACCAATATATTCACTATCTCTCCTCTGGACATGTCCAAACCATCTCAGTCTGGCCTCTCTGACTTTATCTCCGAAACCTCTAACAAGTGCTGTCCCTCTGATGTACTCATTCCTGATCCTATCCTTCCTGGTCACTCCCAGAGAGAACCTCAGCATCTTCATCTCTGCTACCTCCAGCTCTGCCTCCTGTCTTTTCCTCAGTGACACTGTCTCTAGACCAAACAACATCAATGGTCTCACCACAGTTTTGTACACCTTTCCTTTCATTTTAGCTGAAACTCTTCTATCACACATCACACCTGACACTTTTCTCCACCTGTTCCATTCTGCCTGTATACACTTCCTCACCTCTTTTCCACACTCTCCATTGCTCTGGACTGTTGACCCTAAGTACTTAAAATCCTCCACCTTCTTGATCTCTTCTCCCTGTAACCTCACTCTTCCACTTGGGTCCCTCTCATTCACACACTCTGTCTTACTGCGGCTAACCTTCATTCCTCTCCTTTCCAGGACAAACCTCCACTTCTCTAGCTTCTCCTCCACCTGTTCCCTGCTCTCACTACAGATCACAATGTCATCAGCAAACATCATAGTCCATGGAGATTCCTGTCTAACCTCGTCTGTCAGCCTGTCCATCACCATAGCGAACAAGAAGGGGCTCAGAGCTGATCCCTGATGCAGTCCCACCTCCACCTTGAACTCCTCTGTCACACCTACAGCACACCTCACCACTGTCTTACAGTCCTCATACATGTCCTGCACCACTCTAACAGACTTCTCTGCCACTCCAGACTTCCTCATACAATACCACAGTTCCTCTCTTTCCTTCCTTTCTCCAGATCTACAAAAACACAATGCAGTTCCCTCTGGCCTTCTCTGTACTTCTCTATCAACATCCTCAAAGCAAAACTGCATCTGTAGTACCCTTTTTTGGCATGAAACCATACTGCTGCTCACAAATGCTCACTTCTGCCCTTAGTCTAGCTTCCACTACTCTTTCCCATAACTTCATTGTATGGCTCATCAGCTTTATTCCTCTGTAGTAACTCTGCACGTCTCCCTTGTTCTTAAAAATGGGCACCAGCACACTTCTCCATTCCCCAGGCACCTTCTCACTATCTAAGATCTTGTTGAACAACCCAGTCAGAAACTCTACTGCCACCTCTCCTAGACACTTCCAACCCTCCACAGGTATATCATCAGGACCAACTGGCTTTCCACTCTTCATCCTCTTCAGTGCCCTCCCCACTTCATCCTGACTAATCTTAGCTACTTCCTAATCCACAGCAGTCGTCTCTTCTAGTCTTTGTTCTCTCTCATTTTCCACGTTCATAGACTCTTCAAAGTACTCTTTCCATCTTCTCATGACACTACTGGTACCTGTCACTGGACTTCCATCTCTATCCTTATTCACCCTAACCTGCTGCACGTCCTTCCCATCTCTGTCTCTCTGTCTTGCCAACCTGTATAGATCAGTCTCTCCCTCCTTACTGTCCAACCTAGCATGCAAGTCTCCTTATCTACTTTCCTTCCAGATGACGCACCAAGTACTCTCCTACCTGTCTCCCTGATCACATTAGCTGTAGTTGTCTAGTCATCTGGAAGCACCTCCTGACCACCCAGAGCCTGTCTTAACTCCTTCCTAAAAGTAATGCAACACTCTTCCTTTTTCAGCGTCCACCATTTTGTCTTCTGCTCTGCCTTTGCCCTCTTCATCTTCCTCACCACCAGAGTCCTCCTACACACCATCATCCTATGCTGTTTGGCTACACTCTCGCCTACCACTACTTTGCAGTCACTGATCTCCTTCAGATAACACCATCTACACAAGATGTAGTCTACCTGTGTGCTCCTACCTCCACTCTTATAGGTCACCCAATGTTCCTGCCTCTTCTGGAAGAAAGTATTCACCACAGCCATTTCCATCCTTTTTGCAAAGTCAACCACTATCTGTCCTACTGCGTTCCTCTCCTGGATACCAAACCTGCCCATCACCTCCTCATCACCTCTGTTTCCTGCACCAACATGTCCATTGAAGTCTGCTCCAATGACAACTCTCTCACTTCTAGGTATGCTCTGCATCACTTCATCAAAGTCCAGCCAGAATTTCTCCTTCTCCTCCAGCTCACATCCTACCTGTGGAGCATACCCACATCACACCTTCTATTTCTAGCTTTAGACTCATCTCTCTATCCGACACTCTTTTTACCTCCAGGACATTCCTAACAAACTCCTCCTTCAAGATAACTCCTTCTCCATTTCGCTTGCCATCTACACCATGATAGAACAACTTGAACCCTGCTCCTAAACTTCTAGCCTTGTTACCTTTCCACCTGGTCTCCTGGATATACAGTAGGTCTACCTTCCGTCTCTGCATCATGTCAACCAACTCTCTACCTTTTCCTGTCATAGTTCCAACATTCAACATTTCTACTCTTAGTCCTATGCTCTTGGCGTTCCTCTTCTCTCTCTTCGTACGAACACACTTTCCTCCTCTCCTTCGACCAACAGTAGTCCAATTTCCACCAGCGCCCTGTAGGTCAACAGCACCGATGGCGGTCGTTGTTAACCCAGGCCTTGACCGATCCAGTATGGAAGTCATAGGTTTGAGTCATAGGTTTGATTCAAAAGTTCTATGCCGGATGCCCTTCCTGACGCAACCCTCTGTATTTATCCGGGCTTGGGACCGGCACTATAAGACACTGGCTTGTGTCCTCTTGTGGCTACATTGTTGTATCTTTACAGTTCTTGTGTAAAATAACAAGACCCCACAGCTGTATAATTTTTTTGATAAATTGTTGGCTTTATATTTTTATTCTTCCACATAAGAAAGAACATTTTTAAAAATAACAGCATATAAAGAATATCAACAAACTTATAATATATAACAGACATATTTTTCTTGGAAAACAGGTTTTTTCTTTCTATTTTAAATGAGACACGGGGAAATTGTTGGACAACAGCCTAACGTTGATTTTCTATATTTGAGGAGAATGTCAGGTGACCCTAACTTTTTATTCACTGATATGCGCCGTCACCCTCCCCAAACTGAACCAAGGTTTGTTTGAATCTGGAAAGTGGAATAACATCTAGAGCCACTCCAAATATAATACCTTCACGACATCCATTTTTGTCTTCGTCAGCAAAAACTTGCCTTTATAAGGCATCCTGTGACAGCAGACAATCACAAACTCATCAGCTATGAGAGCGGTTGTGCTTGCCCTGTCTCTGGTCTTAGTGAGTGAGTACAACTTCTCCTGCAATTTTTTATCAGACTCTTCCATTTTGTTTGCATTGTCTAACAATAGTATATTTTTAATTAATTGTTACTTTTCTGTTTTATATATAAATATAACATTGTATTTATCCAATCAATTGTCAACATATTTTTGACAATTAATCAATTGTCAACGCACTGTATCAAAAAGAACTGTAATATATATTTTCCTGCCAAATGTTCTATTTTGTTTGGGCTTCTCAGTTCAGTGTTTTTTTATATTACTGTGGTAATAATTCTAAATAGAATAGGAAATAGAAGTATTCTTTAATATTTAGCATTAATGTAAATATAAACCTTTTTTTCAGCTGGACAGTCTTTTCATTTTGGTAAGTTCAACACTTTTCTATAGCTGTAAAGCTGTTTCCATTTTTTCAATTTATGTGAAGTCATGCATTATTGGGAAAACAATTTACATTACCTGAAAGTGAAATATTTTAGTAATGCCCATCATGTTTATTGATATGACTGCATACTCCTCACTACAGCACCTGAGTTTGCTCCTGGAAAAACATTTGTGTACAAGTATGAGGCAGTTATGATGAGTGGCATGCCAGCGGACGGTTTGGCCAAAGCTGGCATCAAATTCAGCAGTAAAGTTTTCATCAGTGCTGACTCTGAAAATGTATACCTCTTGAAGGTAAAGATCACATTCAAGGCGCATTATTTTCACATGAAAATGTAAACTGTCGACTAACATTAATTTTATACTTCAGCTTGTGGAACCTGAGTTCTATGAGTTCAGTGGCATCTCATCCAAGGATCATTTTATCCGAGCGGAGAAGCTGACTGCGTCCATGGCACCTCAGTTTGCGACTCCCATCAAGTTTGAATATGTTAATGGTGTGGTTGGAAAAATCTTTGCCCCTGAAGGTGTTTCGACAATGGTGCTGAACATATACAGAGGCATCCTGAATGTTTTTCAAATGAACATAAAGAAGACACATAATGTCTACGAACTGCAGGAGGTTTGTTGAAAATCTTCCAGTACTGATTATAAATCCATTACTGGTAGTTGAAATGTCTTGTGCATTTGAGCTTTCCTTCATTAGGCAGGAGCTCAGGGTGTATGTAAGACACTCTATGCCATTAGTGAAGATGAAAAGGCTGAACGCATCCTACTGACAAAGACCAGAGATTTGAACAACTGTCAAGAGAAGATCATCAAGGATTTGGGGTTGGCATACATGGTTAAGTGTGATAATTGCCAACAGGTTGGTCCAAACCTACTTTGTCTCATTGATACTGTATATAAACAAAAGTAGCAAATGTTGCATGATTAAGAAAATCTGTGCTTCATTTTCACAGAATTCAAAGAACCTGAGAGGAGCAACTGCATTCAACTACGTCCTGAAGCCAGTTGCAAATGGTATCATGATCCTAGAGGCAACGGTAAATGAACTGATCCAGTTCTCACCTTTCACAGAGATAAACGGAGCCACTCAAATGCAAACCAGGTCAGTAGATATTGTAAATGTTGTAATTGCAGAGTTCTATCTTAATAGAGCTGCATAATTAAACTTATTCCATTTACTTTCAAGGCAAATTCTGGTCTTCCACGAGGTTCAGAATGTCCCTCTAGTAGCTGTTGAAGCTCAGTATTTTCACCATGGGTCCCTAAAGTATGAGTTTTCCAATGAGATTTTCCAGATGCCCATTCAGCTCTTCAAGGTCAACAATGTACTGGACCAGGTATTGTTTCTCATTACTGTAAAAGATCAGCGGTGATCAATAAAATCATGCAAAGTACTACTATATTAAAAGGTTCTTTCATGTGTTCTCAGGTTAGGCAGACTCTGAATGATCTGGTTGAAAATACTCTTGAGAGAGTCCGTGAAGATGCCCCTCAGAAGTTTTTGGAACTGATTCAGCTCCTCCGTTCTGCCCGCTATGAGGACCTGGAAATAATGTGGAACTATTGTAAAAAAAGACCTGTCTACAGGTGACCTAGAGTATTTATACATTTCAATATGCAAAAAAAGAACTATCCATACATGTATAAAGGTTGACCTGGTCCATTTTCTTTTCACAGACAATGGTTTTTGGATGCCATCCCTGCAATTGGAACTGCTGCTTCTTTGAGATTCATCAAGGAGAAGTTCATGATTGATGACCTAAGAGTTTCTGAAGTAGCTCAGGCTTTAGTTGCATCTACTCACCTGGTGACAGCCAACTCTGAGACCATCAAGATATTTGAGGTTGGTAACAGTAAGCACTGAAAGCTGCTCTATCAGTAATAACAGTGGAGGTTTGACACATTTCTGACTGTTGTTCTCTTATAGGCTTTGATAGACAACAACAAAATTAAGGAGAATGCAGTTCTCAGTCAAATTGCCCTCCTTGGTTTTGGCACCATGGTTTCAAAATACTGTAAGGAGCAGGCCCACTGTCCTTCAGAACTTTTAAAGGTTTTCTTTTTTTCTGTTTTCTTTTCAGGTTACTTTAAAGTCTAGTTCATTTCTGAATAAGACCTGAGAATTTGTTGTCTCATTTCCCAAACAGCCAATCCAGGACCTCCTTGCAGAGGCTGTTACAAAGCAAGATATTCAGGCAATCATCCTCCTTCTTAAGGTTTTGGGTAATGCTGGCCATCCTACCAGCCTGAAGCCCATTACAAAGCTCCTGCCCATTCACGGTACTGCAGCAGTAACTTTGCCTATGACAGTCCATGCTGATGCCATCATGGCTTTGACGAATATTGCACAGACGGAGCCCAGAATGGTGAATTTTAAACACAAGGAAAAATTAAAGATTTTCTTGTTTTAAAATAAATTACATATATCCTTAGTGCGGTTTCTCTACTAAGTTAGATCCAAGATTTGGCTCTTCAGCTCTACATGGACAAGGCTCTCCACCCGGAGCTTCGTATGCTTGCATGCATTGTGTTGTTTGAGACAAGGCCTGCAATTGGTCTGGTTACAACTCTTGCCAACATTGTGAAGTCAGAGGAGAACCTGCAGGTAGCAAGCTTCACTTTTTCTCACATGAAGTCTATGACAAAGAGCACAGCTGCAATCCATGCATCCCTGTAAGAATACTCTCTAAAAGACATTCATCACCATTTCCACCTTTGACATTTCTTTACCCAGCTCTTTTATTTTTCATGGCAGTGCTGCAGCTTGCAATGTTGCTATCAAAATCCTGAGCCCAAAGCTTAACAGGCTGAGTTTAAAATACAGCAAAGCCATTCACATGGATATATATAAAAGTAAGTAAAATGTTAAATCTGCTTTAAGATACCATAATTTAGTTTACCTGCATCTCCACACCAAAAGGCATCCCATCAAATTCTTTCAGGTCCCTTGATGTTAGGTGCTGCTTCCAGCACCTTCTTCATCAACGATGCTGCCACCACCCTACCAAGATCTTTCATGACCAAGACCAGTGCATACATAGCTGGCGCTGCTGCTAATGTTCTGGAGGTAAAATGAATAAAGAGCACCTCTGTTCTAAAATATTTGGTTTATATATGTTATACTTATTGATTTTTTAATGCCCACTATAGCTTGGAATCAGAACTGAGGGACTCCAGGAGGCTCTTCTGAAAAATCCCACATTAATTAACAATCTTGACAGGATGAGCAAAATGAAGCGTGTCATCAAGGCGGTAAGCAGCGACAATTCAGGATGGAATAGCTTACAGTGCCACATAATAAATAGCAGTGGGTACAGAGGAGTTGGATTATGTCTTTTTTTTTTGTTCACAGATCTCTGAGTTGAGAAATATTCCTGCCAGGACACCTCTGGCTTCTGTCTATGTCAAACTCTTTGGACAAGAAATTGCTTTTGCCAACTTTGACAAAGGCGTTATTGATCAGGTCCTTGCGGTACGATTCAAATGTCCATTTCACGACCAATATAAAACCAAACTCTTTCTCAAAATATTTTGGGAGGCAAACATTCATGTCAAATTCTGCCCTACAGTACATTAGTCATCCCTCAATTGAAACGATCACAAAGTCCGCCTTCAGGTATATGATGGCAGGGGTGTCCCTCAACTATGTAAAGCCTTTGCTGGCCTCTGAGATGAGGCGCATCATGCCAACTGCTGCTGGTCTTCCGATGGAGCTCAGTCTATACACCGCTGCTGTGGCTGCTGCAGGTGTTCAGGGTAAGTAGAAGTTTCAATATGGGTTTATTCAGTAACATATCACACTGTACCACGGCTTACTCTTTAAATGCATACTTGAAAAACTGCTTATATATTTCTATATACTGTATACATATAAGAAAAAGTATGTGACTTTTATAAAATACCTGATAATCAGCTAAATGTGTTATATAATGGTGGTATATGGGTTTTTGTTTTTTCACAGTCAAATTTGCCACATCACCAGCTATTCCAGAAAACTTCAAGCTTGCTCACCTTCTGGAAACGGACATCCTGTTGGAGACTGAGGTCAAACCAAGGTAGGTTCAACACAGTAACACCAAGTACAATACAGTATGTGTTCCACCCATGTGATTTATTAGAAAAGTACATGTAACATAGGAATTTCTCCTTTTAGTCTTGCTGTGAATACATTTGCTGTGATGGGAATAAACACTGCTATGATCCAGGCTGGCACAATGTCTAAAGCAAAATTCAACTCCATTTTGCCTGCTAAAATCACGGCAAGATTGGATATAAAGGAGGGCAACTATAAGTTTGAAGTTCTGCCTGTTCCTGAAAATGTTGCAGCTGTGCAGTAAGTCTGGTCACCTTAAGAAAATGAATCCATCACTTTCATGACATACATATCTTCAGAGCTCACATGATGAAATTATTCTGTATTCAACAGTTTTGAAACTTTTGCTGTGGCCACAAATATTGAGGATCTTACTGCTGCTAAAATCACACCCATCATCTCTGATCAAGCCGTACAATCTGTCTCAGGAGAAATGCACAAATCTGAGACAGATTCATCTAATGCTGCTAGTACTGTAAGCTTTTATGATCGTCTTTTATTATGATTGCAACATTATGTGCATTTGTAATAAACTGATCATCTGAATGTCTTTCTTTTCAAAGTCACAATCCTCTGAGATCGCTTTCCAAGCTGGGGCATTCTCCAAACCCATTATAAAACCCAGGATGTCTAAGTTTGACAAGAAGTACTGTGCCAAAGTATTTGGATTTGGACTGAAGTGTTGTTTAAAGGTTGCCACAGACAACGCAGCTTTCATCAGAGACATTGCCCTCTACAAACTGGTTGGAAAGCACTCTGTTACTCTGTCTCTCAAACCAAGTAAGTATTGACACAATATGCACAATGTTTGGACATTCTTAAGAAGCAGTGCAGTAATAAATTCCTTAATTGTAATTATAGTTGGTGGGGAACCAATTGAGAGACTGGAGATGGAGATTCAAATTGGACCAAAGGCTGTAGAAAAGCTCATTGAACAGATTAATCTGAGTGAAGAAGAAATCACTGAGGTGAAACCAGTCCTGAAGAAGCTGATGAAAATCCTAGCTCCTGAAATGACAAATGTTACCTCAACCTCCTCTTCAAGTTCCAGCAGCTCTCGGCACGGCATCTCATCCTCTTCCAGTTCTGCCACAAGACACGGAAGCAGCAGCAGCAGAAGCAGCTCCTCCGGGTCTCTGAGGAGATCTTTGAGGTCCAGCTCTGCATCCAGCCTAGCATCGTTCTTCAGTGGGAGCTCAAGTTCTTCTCAAGCCAGCACTCATCTCTCAAAGGTAAAAATCCTTGTGACTTAAAATGGAAGAATGTGAATTGTTTATATGTATTTAAGTAAGTCTGACAAAAATATTTCCTATGAACAGCAAATAGTTGTTGACAAGTTCCAGAAGAACCACAACAAGCAGGTACATTTCATGGTGATTCAAATATTGGCATTGCACAGATTAGACAAGTTTTAACTTAATTTGCATTTTTAACATCTAGAATTTAATGTAGGCTGTTAATTCTCAAGGCCCTTCGGTAATAACTTCCAGGAGCAGAAGCAGTGGCTCAAGTTTTGAGGCTGTGTACAGAAAGGTGAACCTTGATCAATTTACATGTAATAAAGAAAACCATTTGCCTTCAAGGCGTTTCACTTATGGATTCGTACAAGTGTGAAATAACTCTGTTTATTCCTGCAGAATAAATTCCTTGGCAATGACCTAGTTCCTACTTTTTCCATCATCATCCGTGTCATCCTAGCTGACAAAAAGGTGACGGGATACCAGCTGGCAGCCTACCTGGACAAACCTACTGCCAGAATTCAGGTCATATTGGCTCCCCTGTCTGATGAAAACTTTAAGTTGTGTGCTGATGGAATTATGCTCAGCAAGCACAAAGTCACGGTAAGATACTGTCTTGCTTACATGATGGGTCTCAGCATTAAACATACAAAAAGCCACATTTGAAAATCAGTTGTGTCATTATTATATATGTTATCTGACAACAGGCTAAAATCACCTGGGGAGCAGAATGCAAACAATACGACACCCTTATAACAGCAGAGACTGGTCTTGTTGGCCCAAGTCCTGCAGTTCGCTTGAGGGTGGCCTGGAACAAACTACCTTCTGCTTTTAAAGAAAATGCACAGAAGTACGAAACTTCACATTTGCTATCTTTAGCCTAACACGCTTTACTGGCTGTCTAAAATGTCTTATATTTACAATTTCTTCTCCAGGGTGTACAAAAAAATTCCTGCCTTCATGACGACCGGCTGGATCAAAACAAAGGATGAAAACAGTGTCAAGCAGCTCTCACTCACCCTGGTTGCCACATCGAGCAGGACCATTAACATCATTTGGAAAACACCAACGGTAAAAATATAAATAAATAATTTTTATTTTTTTTATTTTTTTCACAATTATCCTCATAATTGTGAAAAAATTCTCTGCAGCGCAGTGTCTACAGCCTGGCTTGGTATCTTCCAATCTCTTTGCCACTAGAAGAATTAAAAGGTCTTGCTCCATTTGATGGATTCATTGATACAGCCCACTTTATCATCACAAAGGCTGGCACAGGTAACGGATGATCTTATTTTTTAATATGAAATCTTAACAATCTCTGGTTGTGTGACAAGGACTAAATCAATTTCTTTTCCTCAAAGCTGAATGTAGCATGAAGAAAGACGCACTAACCACGTTCAACAACAAGAGATTCAGGAATGATATGCCGTTGTCTTGCTACCAGGTTCTGGTGAAGGATTGTACTGATGAGATGAAATTCATGGTTCTTCAGAAGAAAGATAAGACTGGACAGAATCATGTCAATGTGAAAGTTGCTGACATGTGAGTGTCCATTAAAAACAGTCATGTACTGGGGTGTCACGCAAAAGCTCACAAAATCTTTTCCCTCTGCACTTGAAGTGATATCGACTTGTCCCAGAATAACACTGAAATAATTGTGAAGGTCAATGGAGTGGAAATACCCTTCAACAACCTGCCATACCACCATCTCACAGGTTATTACATTCACCATACTATCACATCTTGCATGTCAGAACATTGTGCAATTTAACACTGCAAACTACACATCATATTCCATCAATGAGTTGAAATTAGCTTGTAAATGAGTACAACCCATTTTGTTGTTAAAGCTAAAATCCTGATCAGTCAAAATCGTGATGGCGTCTCTATATATGCTCCAAGTCTTGGTCTTCATGAAGTTTTCTTTGACAAGGACTCATTGAAGGTAAATATCAATAATATCATTCATGATGGACTATTTAAGATTAGATGCATCATAAACATGGGTGTAAATATGACATATTACACTCTTGGTGCAGTGGTTTGTTTGATGTTTTCTTGTAGGTTAAAGTGGTGGACTGGATGAAGGGACAAACATGTGGACTCTGTGGAAAGGCTGATGGGGAAGTCAGACAGGAGTTTCGTACACCCAACCAACGTGTCACCAAGAATATAGTCAGTTTTGCTCATTCCTGGGTTATGGTAGCTGACAGTTGCAGAGACACTTCTGGTAATAAAATAATTCCAAATCATATATTTTCAAATAAATATTTCCAGCATTCTCTCCAACTCAGAAGATATATTATTAAATTTGCTTTTTTAAGAATGCCGTATGAGACTTGAAACTGTGCAACTGGAGAATCAGACGATCTTCCAAGGCCAGGAGTCCAAATGTTTTTCAGTTGAGCCTGTGCTGCGTTGCCTGAGTGGCTGCTTCCCTGTAATGACCACTGCCTTAACTGTTGGCTTCCACTGCCTGCCTGCTGGTGAGTCTGCAAGACATCACAGCATGTTCACAGCAGTAAAATATCTAGAATGTTATTTGCACAGTCCTACCTGATTCACTCCCTCCGTATTTGCAGATTCTAACTCAAACCTCTCTGTGGGCTTGAGCAGCACCATTGACAAGAGTATTGACCTGAGGGAAACGATTGTAGCCCACCTGGCCTGCAGCTGCACAGCTCAGTGTGCTTAGCACTGTTTCTTAGTTGCTTACATTTTGTGTATGTTTTAAAAATAATAAAGTGCAAGCCAAAACAAGTTTTTTTAAATTTGTTTTTTCCCCAATTGCATTTTCTTCAAAGAGGTACAGTAATGCATGTCCCCGAGAGATGACAATTATGATGAATTTCCCCAATCGTAAAATTATTGATTTCAGGAATGTGAAATGTGAAATCATTTTGCTAAATGCATGCTGCTCAGGCAACTTGAAGGACGCTTAAATTTGGAGATCTTAAGATCTTAATATTATTGATCCCATCCTATTATTAAATTGACAGTTTACAACTATTAACAATACTTCTAAACTATAGTTGTCTAAAACATTTTACAATATAACTTTCCATCACCACAGCATTTTATGTGGTTTCTGCACCAACATTGTTCTTCCCATCTGAAAATGTTACAATATGCATATTGATGTTCTGTCAAATATTGTTACCTTCATATAATTGATACAAATAGAAATTTTCCAGAGATTTAATTTCCCATAACTATCAAGAAACGTCTGCTCATCATTTTAAACTGTTCATCTTGGAATATGCATATGATTTTCTATTGTTAGAAATGGTGGATTGCTTTGAAAAAAAATGCAGAACACAATATTTATTCAGAAAAATTGTTTCTGAAATGTCTTCATTACTTCGTTTGAAAAATTATCTTGAAAATATGTATTACCGTGTTAATAATTTGTCTGTGCATTAATTAAAATATTAATATCATATATTTCTAATACTGCAATTTATATTACAGAACAAAAGTATATTGCATTATTTTATCATATCATGCATATCATGCAGGCCTAGACAACTGTCTTTCCATAATGATACTCCATAACACAACAAATATCACGCACAATATTGGTGGACTTTAACAATGATCTGTCACTGTATTTACTTGTAGTGCAAGACAGTTGAACTAAAAATGAGAATTCAAGAATGAGAGCACCACCTAGCTAAAGATAAGTGAATCACAGAGTAATTTTTACATTGCTACTAGATAATACCATAGAAATGTTGCTTTACCTCATCAGCCTTTATTTTGGGAAGCTGACATCAATGAGTGACACAGGCAGGTGATCAGATGACAGCAATTCATCTCTAAGTCCCATAAAGTATACAATCAATATTTCAATCTTAACATTTTGAGAATACATCATGTAACATTTTAGTGGTAAAATCTATTCCATTTTCCATTCCAGGGCATTCAAAACATTCTAATTGTGTGAGGAATTTACATTCATATTGTCATCAGCAGTATAACCTTCAGCAAGGTTCTACAACACATTTAACAGCAAACTTTGATATCACCTACAACAAACATAACACCAACTGTTACGTAGATAACAATGTTGCAAACAATGTTTCTATACAATCTATAAAACTTTATGTCTTGTGCATTTTTTAGCACATTCTCTAAAAGAGCAGCATTAAATCTACACCCTAAATTGTGCAAGTGGAGTTTAACTGGGTGACAGAAGCTGAAAATCTGTGCTAAACAGTGCCCGTTAATGACTGCTAAAGCTGTGTGTTGCAGGACACCTGCAATAAAAAAAAATACTTTCATCATTAAAGCCCTATGATGAGCATGCATCTCATCCTGGGTGACCCCACCTCTCACCCGATGCCAGCTGGGATCGTCTCTAGCAATACTTGTGACCCGTATTTCAGATAAGTGAATGTAGAAAAGATTATTCTGATTGTTATCATCTCGGTTTCAAGGCGAAGAATGAACAAAAGAACTATTCTAGTCAAATATCCTTGATATCAGCTAAAACAAGATTTGCAGAAATTTTCTTTCAGTCATACAGGCCAATGACCATCTTGGTTTTTAACTCTACATTTCCTCATTTAACCAGTTGTTCAATTTGTTCAAATTAATTTGTATTTCTGAAATATCCTTCATCATTCACAATTCATAAACATTAACAATAATTCTAAAAATGGAAGTTGTGGCATTATATGGAGCAGTTCTTTTCCATTGTGAGTGTGTGGTTGCTGTGGTCTTCGCTGTTGTTCCATTGTTTGTGCCGAACTGGAAGATTTCTGTTCAAGAAGTCGCTTGATTCTCCAACATCTTCAATCTTCATCTTATGTTTGGTGCTGCTGTAAAAAAAGGATTTGACAGTTGGACAATCACAATAGAAGAATTCCTTGAGGTATCTGACGTTTGTGTTGTGTGCACTTTACCTGTTTTCTGGGATGAGGGAAAGTGTGCGATACAGGCTGGCTTTTGACGGTGATGCAAATGGAACACATTTTGTAGTCGGGAAGTTTGTCTCAGACGAGCACTTGATGAGATTTTCTGATGCTTCGCCCGACTTGGACTCAGCTGTGAAGATGAGATGAAACTTTGAACTTTAACCAGGAAAGTGAACTGGACTCACTATTAATAAAAAGGAGGGGTGAGTACAAAATGAACCCGGTGGTAAGGCACATCGTTGATAGGATTTAGAAATTCAACAAATGAATGGCTCTTTGATGAACTTGTGAACAATCTAATGTTGGAATTAATATGAAATGGGCCAGTTTAACAAAGATACTCACATATTAAAAAGGCACTTTTAGACTTTGACATTGGGGGCTTGTTTAAGTCAGGAAATGGACTCAAGTTTAAAAACTGGTGTTTGAGCCACGTTGCTCTATCCTCCTCAAAGGCCTTCCTCTGCAAGTTAAGGCAGATACAGTCATCTCATAAACAGTCCGTCAACTGGTCCATAAACAGGAGTCAACTTAGGACACGGAGCCAAATGTTCCATGAATGTAATTTCAGAGCAATTCTTGGAAACATGAAAAAAGAAATCACCTCGTGGCTGAGTCTTATAGCAGCTTCAGTAAAGTTACTCCTCTCCCTTTCAAATGTGTTCCTCTGCTCCTCTAGAGTTTTCCACTCCTCTCTGAGGCGATCTTTCTCCTGCAACATGGAGCAGTCGCTCAGTAGGGATGCCATCTCCTCATCACATGGAGAACTCAGCCGCTGCTACGACACAAACACAACAAACAGGGATTGCTGAATCATGATTTAATGATAGAAGAGTTGAAAAAAACACACACACAATAATAAAACAATAAAAAAAAACACTGAATGCAGATACAAAGGTTTGACAAACTATTAGATGGCAGCTAATATTTCAAATGAGTGATTTAAAATTTAGAAAGATTCATTCTTCAGTTACACACAGTAGAATCATTGATTTAGAGCTCAGTGGTAAAACTTAAAAGATTATTTCATACCTGCAGGAGCTGTTGTTGTCCTTGAATGAAGTCTTTACACTGTTGGATCTCGAACTTCAATTTGTCCATCTCCTCTTCACGGGAGTTTTTACCGTCACTCACCTGAGCTAAAGATGCTTAATGGACACAATCATAGAAAAAAAATTACAATCAGGCTTACATCCATTCTCAGTGTGATTGTAGCAGCATGTGATGATCCACTGTGGTGTGTTGTTGAAACAAGCTACAGTTTGTCATTGTAAGTGCTGCAGCCACAGATACACTGTTGGTGGATGGATGATAAATAGACGATAGATGACAGATAGACAGACAGAGAGACATACATCAAGGCACACACAGATACTCAACTGAGGTCATATAAATTCACAACTAAACAAACATGAATACACAACATGGAAAAACATAATACACAGCATACAAATAAAATCCCTAAAAAAATAAAATAAAATAATGTACTGTGTGTATATATACATATACACACACACACACACACACACACACACACACACACACACACACACACAAGCTGGAGTCCCACATGGTGAGCAAGGCACATACATCATAATCATATATAATCAATATTATAATCAGCCACGGTTCTAAAACAAGTCTCATGGGCTACTGTGACAGTACGCTGCATTAAGACTACCTTGACTGTCGAGTTTTTCAACATGGCTCTTTAGTCTTCTCCACTGGAGGCGTATACTAGTGGTCAGCTTCTCCCTTGCATGAACACAACACAACTCTACGCTGTCTTTACCGGAATCCCCTCCTGGAATCATGTCCTCTTCCTCTTCCGAATCATCCTGACAATGTCAACGTACAGTACATGATTTCTGAGATATCTGAGGGAAATTTTTGAAATAATTCTAAGACGATAATTAAAGGTCTTATGTGAATTGAGGAAAAAATTAATTAAATGAATGCAGCGATGTAGAAACAACACTGTTAAGCCGAGAGTTAAGCAACACGTCTTACATGAGCGCCAGGATTGTGATGTTTGTCCAGTTTCAGAGTCGTTTTCCTAGAGCTTAGCATGGAAACCATTTCCTTTTTCATTTGCTGCAAAACTTTGTTCAGTTCTGCATTTTCCAACAGCAACTCCCTTTGTCGTGTGTCATAGTCATGCAGTAGAGTCTTGTACATCTCTCCCTCATGCCTTAAGATGAGAAAGACAGTGATAATCTCAAACCATCAGCAGAAAACATACAGTAACATCCAGGAATCAGTGGCACCAGGAAGAGAATAAGTCAGAGAAACAAACTTACTTTGCCTCTGTTTTTTCAGTTTTCCAAAGGCTTCTCTTCCCATCAGCTCTTCCAATATTGTTCAATACATCAATCCCTGGGAAAAAAATTGAAGAGTATTTGAAGACAGTCCAAGTAGCAAAAGTCAAGGTCTTGTATGTAAAATCCAGATTTTAGTTTATATGATAAATGTTGGACTGACATATAGAAACTAGTGGTTTTCCTATTTCACCTTGTTTCCGCTCTTTTTTGTCAACCAGAAGTTGATTTAACCGCTCCTTAAGTTTGTTAAACTCTCTTTCCTTCCTTTTCATCTCATGATTATACTGACTGGCCCTGCTTGAAATTATGTTCTGAAGCTTTTGCACCTGCAAAACAAGAGAAATACAGTGTTTACTATGTGTACTTTTATATGCTTATCCAACAAAAACAAAAACAAATCTGCCAGTTGATTCATTTAACATTGTCAGGTGCAAAAATTGACAATATACCTCTTCTTTTTCATTTTTCAGGCTGTTTTGAAAACACTTCACTTTCAGCTGCATCTGTCTCTCTCTCTCAAGGAGTCCAGTATTTTCTCTTTTGGACTGTTCAAGCTGCTCCTTTGATGACAGAATAGCATTGACAAAATAGGGACATTTAATATGAGAGTTAATATTTTTGGTATTGAAAAACAACTCAATATTTTAAGGATTCATTCCATATTTCTCTTAAATCTTGATTTTCACATTACAATGAATATATTTCTGATTTTAAATGGTACAGTACTTTGAGCCGGTTGACATTGAGCTGCAGGAAGTCTGCATTGCTACTCGTCTTCATCTGCACCACCTCCATGTTTTCCAGGCTACGGAGGCCCCTGTGGTGCAGCTGAATCAGGTCATAAATGCAATTTAGGACAGCAACTACGTCCATCTCTGACCTGCTGTCAGACTGATTACAAATTGGTGGGAAGCCGAGAGACGACACCTCCTGTGAGAGGGAGAAAAGCAAATGGACCAGCGTACGACTCACAACTTACAACTTTAGAGTCATATTATGCATGCGTTATACATCAAAGCATGAACCATCTGTAATAAATGATACACCAAAGACCTGAGTTGTTACCAACCTGACTGATGTGTGATAAACATTCTTGCACATTGTGCTCTGTGCAGAAGGCATGAAGCATGTAGGACTTTCTGTGGAATGGCAGTGATGATTGCCAGAATGAGTTTGTTCTGCATTCAACAGAGTTGCTGCAAATATCCTTGACTTTTGGAGAAAAAAAATTCTGTCAAACTCAAAACATAAGTCAAAATTATACAGGTATACCACATCCTATGTCAGCAATTGGTTCCAAGACCCACAGCATAAGTCAAAAAACAACGTAAGGCAGATTAACATGTCTCCAGGATAAACCAAAAATAACCATTCCCTGTTCTGTACTGTACTTTATGTATTAGTGATCTATTGTAAAACACAATTGCTGAGGGCTTATTACTGCAGTTCTTATTGTCATTTAACATAGGAGAATGCAGACAGTCTCAAGATCTGGACTTACCTGAGGACTCTGGCATTGTTGGAATGCAGCCTTTGGCCTGTGTCTGCCTCAGCTACATGTGCAGAATGCAGAAAGCTCACTACAAAATCCTCTTATGCACTCTGCTCCTGAAATAGAGGTCAGATTAGCAGCAGACATTCAATGTAGTCTGGATTACAGAGTGATGGAAATTATCATTACAGCGATGAGGAATAGACACATGCAGCAAGGGTGAGTGTGGGGACAGCAGAGTCACAGATTCATTCACTTATTAACTAATTTACCATGGGCCACAAGATAAACAGTGATCACACATAAGACACACAGCCAGCCTATAGATTCATTACAGCCCTTTACTAAAATACATGTTTATTATAGTGTCTATTGTGATGCTTATTATACATGTTAATTTGATCTTGTGCTTGTCACTGCAGAAGTATTTAAGTGAATACATGTTGTGGCCAAGCCAGCCTCTAGTTTCAAGGCTTTTATCCTCATCTGATAAGACTAATCCCAGGTAGACAGTGTGGCGACTTATCTGTAAAACCATACTATCAAAAAAGTGATGAAAACCTTTCTTAGACTACTGGAATATAATGACTGTTTTTTAACAAACAATAAATATAAACTACAGCTATTACTGGAAACTAGACACATCTTCCTGGGACAGCAGCTGTTAGAGCATGAGCAGGTGCAGTTTCTAAAGAGCTGAATGGTAGTTTTATAACACTTTGGCCACGGAAAAGCTCATCGACTCATGAGACCTTTGGCTTCAATGACATTTAATCTGCCTAATGAGACAGATGGCAAGCCCACAGCCACAGGGTTTAACAAGCCTAGACCATGCTTCGTCTGACTCCTCCACAAGTGTCAATCGTTATATAATTTTTCTAATTGTCTTCTAAAGGGAGACTATTTCTGCATAAGGATTTAGAGAACTGATAATAAGCTTTGTCATCTCTCTGAGGTCTAATCACACAGTAGGATCGTTTGAGCGACACCTAAAATTAGATTTTCATCCATGAGACTATTCTTCCTTAATTCAGTGTGTAGTCAGTTTTAGCTGAAACTAATATGCTCTAACACAAATACCCTTCCATAAATTTCACCTAAAAAAAAAACCTATGCTCTTCAGTTTTTCTGTTTTATTCTCACCGCCACTGATGGGATGGGCAAAAAATAAATTCACCTCTCAGAACAATTAAAGCACAATTCACTTCAAGAGAAAAAACACACTAAGACAACTACACATCAACAATTCTGAAGACAAATCAACATATCTTTAAATCAGTTAAAACAAACAATACTGTTGTGGATGTGTAAACAGCTAAATAAACGCTCTACATAATATATCTGAAGTCTGGTGCATGTGAAAGAAATTTGTAACGTGGTGGAATCTAACTTACAATTTAGTCAAACTAGCTTCTCGAAAACTATCATTGCTGTTAAAAACATCGATTAAACCTGGTGATCTTAGGGTGAATTGATTACCTGCTTGTTTTTACTTTGTACTACTATGAATATGAATTGTATGTTAAATGGACAAGAAACAGATGTAGTATTCTAAAGGAAGCTGTTTAGGTGTACTATGTTAAATACAGTTACAGTAGTAGCCCAACAATCCCCGCATTGTCTCGATCACTGAAACTAGAATACAACAGAGGGATATTTTTATCAAATAAGTCCGACAGTAACTAAAACATACGGTTACACTGTATACCAAACAGTTATGAGGAAAATGTTTGCGGTGCTTACTTTTGTTATGTCTTTCAGAAGGGTCCTTACCTTCGTGGTACAGCAGGACTTAATCATTCCAAATGACAAGTGCACAAACCACAACGCGACAAGCAAGCAGCGCTGTAATTGGTCAATACGTTGTCAAGCAAACAAGCAGCGCTCTAATTGGTCGAGATGTTGTCAAGCAACTAAGTACGGCTCGATCTAATTGGTTCTTGTCTGAAGCAACGCGTCGCCTTCGTCAATAGTGATCAATTTGTGATAGTAATGTGTCAGTGTCCTCGTGTTCGTCTCTTTCACTTCTGCTATTATATTTGTTTTTTGGGCAGCAGTTGTTATTGATGAGCCAACTACTACTGCTGTATTTGTGTTATATTCCAATTTAGTCATCAATTGAATGTGCGTTGACAAATTTCTCCTGAAAAAAGGCCTAATTTTACAATTAATTTACTAGGTAAGTTCAGTGAAGGAAGTTATTACTAATTTTATATGTAAGAAGATAAATGCACCACAGGAATTTACAAAGTCATAACAAGGGAACTTTAATGTAATCTATACAATTTGAACATGAGAGCAATACAACAAAAACACTTGAGGCATTACAAAACTATTGCAGATAAGTGCACATTATTACAAATGTCAAAAGTGTAAATCTGTCATATTCCCTGTAAACGAACAACATTAATAATGAATTAAATTAACAAAAACAAAATTAAAAAACTATCAACAATTTCTTGTATAATCATCCTGCTATGACATACTGTACAGTACATTCATAAGTCTTTTTGTCGAAATGTCTAAAAATAAGGAATCAATGTCATTTATCAAAGTCATTGTCAGAGAGTGATCTCTTTTTTTGGGCAGTGAATTTGTCCTTTCAATTTGACTTTAAGCAACATTTTTACAAAACTTGTGTTTCTCTGCATTCAAAATACAATACAATGGCAAGTTTAATATGATTGTTGCACACAGAAAAACATAGATAAAACTGTAGATATTATGCATTTTTCGTTATTTCTGTCCAAATCATTTTCTGGTTTTTTCCTTTCTTTGTTTTTTCTTTTTTGTTTCTAGGTCATAAAAATGTCAAAAAATTATTGTTATTAGTAACATCTATTGGATTTATAGCTCAGTTTAAAAAATTTTGTTGATGTTATTGTATCTACACATGTAACTCCACCATAGTTAACTTGACAGGACTCATTTGCACTAAACAAAGGGGGATTAGTTTCCATACAGTTATGTTCAAATTTTGACAGATCTAGTCACTAACTGGTACTGGAACCCTGTTGGTTTCAGATGTTCTGAGCAGTGGGTCTTTTGGATCATCTCTCTTTGCCTCAAGCCACCATGTTGTCATGTCTCCCTTACCCTGTCAGATAAAAAATGAAAGGATGAATGAGAGAAGAGAGTCATGTTGCAAAGCATGTATTCGTTTGAGGTTTAAATAAAGCCATTATACTTTGCTGAGGCCACCTATTACAAGGATACCAGGATCATTGTGTCATTCATGCAGATCCTGCTCACTGAGACTCTTCCCATAATCAGATTAAATTCATCCAAAAAAGATTTTAGGTTGCAATGTGAATAGTACAGGAGCTTTATAATAAAATATCTCTTTGAAAAAGAGAACAAAGACAAGACACACCCTGTCTCATTTCCCTTGAAGTGAGGTTTTGAATTACTTGTGATCTTTTCAAATTTCAGCGTTGTACTGTACCTTTTTTGGCTTTTTTGTTTACTGTAAAAAGTGGCACAGCACCTTCTATGTGAGTTTTATTTCTAACAAAAACCACTAAATTTGACTTTTCTTCTCCTGAAGTCTAACTTCAGATTAAAAGGCCAAAAATTAAGAACAAAAAGTCCTACACATTTCTTAAGCTTGCATGGCAAGTGTCCCATCCCTCTGGAACCTGCCTTAGTAGTTCATATGTAAAATGACTTTGATCACAAAGTTACAGATATTACAAAAAACTTAGTGATCTTTGCCTGTAACCGAATCTTCTACAAATTCAGTGTGTTCTCTCTTGGACTGTGTCCCATCTATTCCCCAAGAATGATTGAAATGTTTTTTTTTCATAATCTTATTGACAACCTAACAAATTAACCCAATAATCAACAAACAAAAAGAAAAATAGACATTGAAGAAAACTACACCCAATAAGACTTCACCTCAGTGCACCGCAAGAAATGATGACAATAACTAGATGATGACAATAACACACACGATACAAATATTTCATTACCTTCACATTAAGTGTTCCTCTGCATGTTAGAATGTAACCTCTGAGGGTGAGAAGCAAGTCAGCTGTGGCACCACTCACTTGGATCTTCAGAGCTACATAGGTTTAAAGTCACACAAAGGACATTATATTACATGCTACATGAGCAATGGGTGCCTGGTTTCATTATCTTTTAGTATAAAATAAACATCATCACATATGACATCTTTGAAGTCACTTGATTGCATACAGTAAACACCGTGGGTAATATCAAAAGTGCAGTACTTATATTAGGTGCATGTAAGCCATATAAAACATACAAGTACAAGGTGACATGAGATCTGTAAGGCTTGGTTCTAGTTTTGTCAGAAGGGGTAGGATTAAATTGAAGGGATAGGATTAAACACGCTTATGCTTCATCCTACTCCTTTTCAGGCATGTTTTGTGTGTTATTAGTATTGTTGTCTTGATTATTGTTATTCTGCGCACATGTTCGAAATAAAAAAGCATTCATTCATTCATTCATTCAGTCATTCATTCAAATAACAGAGGTGTGTGTTTAGTAAATACAGTATTTCATCTATACAACAAATGTGACCCTCATTATTTTTTAGCTGTGGTCTAATCCTAATCATTACCTTCACTTGTTGATTCCATCCGAGATGCTGTGTTGACAGTATCCCCAAAAAGACAGTAGCGAGGCATTTTAGTGCCAACCACACCAGCAACAACAGGTCCTAACACAAAGAAGTGCACTAATTGTAACATTTGTATCTTACATTTTAATTAGTTTCAGTTACAGGTGAGCATCAAGCAGTCAAATTAATAATTGTCAATATAAACAGCATGATAGAAAGAACATTACTGGAATAATGGGGAGCTGAGCCAAAAATTTAAAAAGTAAGGGCATGTATTATTGAGGCTGGAGGTAATTGTATGTCTAAAAATATAACAAAAGACACTCCCCGTCTTTGCCAGAAGTGACTGGCAAAGAAATGACTAACTTCTTGTTTGAACCAGACCATTTCTCACATTATATGTCTTACATACATATAAATAATGTACTGATGTGTTCCTAATTTTAGTTTATGAACCAGTAATGTGTCACATCTGACATTATTTTACTTTTCTTTAAAAAAATTCAGAATGTGTACATTGCAGATGACAGTATTTTCTAGTGTTATGACTGGCTTGAAGTCCTGTCATAATCAACTTTTTCAAAAAACGTAACTGTCTGGAACACATACGTTTGTACATAAGAGTGTTTACCAAACTGGCTACAATGCTAGTTTTTTACAGAGGCACTTGTTTCAATTGGGGCACAATATACAGTGAATGGTTACATTGATCATGTCTACTTTACCTGAGTGGATGCCTGCACGAATCTTCAGCTGTGTGTTAGGTTTATGAGGGATCTTAAAAGTATGGCAGACACTGACTAGATCAAGAGCCATGCTGGCGATCTCTCCAGCATGATTGATGCCATTTTCTTGAGGAACCCCAGAGACCACCATGTCTGGAATGTAAGGCATTATTCCATCAAAAGAAACAACACGAGAACAAAAAAAGGAATGAGCTGCTATTTTATTATATGAGTGTGAGAACATTGACTTGTATGATTTCAATATTATATATAATTTCTTAAGGTCCTTAGGTTATTTCTTTTTCATCTAGATTGGTTAATTTGCTTTCAAGATGAGATATATTTCTCTGAAAATGTATTTAATTACTGCTGAGTCAGAATGATTTTAAAATATGTTTATTATCCTTACTCACAAGCATCTCCTATTGTCTCCACTTTGTAGACGTCATAATTGTCAATAATGTCATCAAAGGTGGTGTAGAGCTGGTTAAGAAAATCCACCACCTGGTGAGGAGTGCTGGCACCAGACAACTGAGTAAAGCCGACAATATCACTGTCAAACGGGAATAATTTTGATTTAGTCATTTCTAGTTCAATATATGAATCATATTGTTAAAATGAAGCACATTACTGTACATTAAATACATTTAAGTTTCACTAAGCTTTTATTTTTTACATCCTTCACACAACACACCTGAAGTAGACAGTGGCATTGGAAAAGCTCTGAGCCTCTGCCGTCCGGCCTTGACGAAGGTCATCAGCCACTGGTTTTGGTAACATACCTGAATAGGAATGTTGTGATTTAATTTGGAACGATGGTGGCACATGTATGTAACACCTCCCTGCACTCTTTGGGTTATCTCTGGTGTGTGGACTTACATACACCATTATGGTCTCATGACCATAATGGTCACTGTTATTGATTGTCTATATTGTCAATCTTTTTGAAAATAATTATATAATATAGTAGTACATTATATACAGTATAATAGCACATCTGCAGAGGAATACCCGTTCTAGGTCAATGAGTATGTGCTCCTTTCATATCACTAGATGGCAGTAATCACACGTGATGGCGTCATTTAGCACTTTCCAAATAAATCTGCAAGAACTTTTTAGGACTAATTCAAAGGAATCATTTACCAACATTAACCAGTAAAAAATAAAAATGCTGCCTTGAGCAACCTGTGGTCAGACTTACTGTATAACAGCCGATCTGTCTTCTGTTTTTCCTGAAGAAGATCTTGTGTTCTTTCTGCAACTATGGATTCCAGATGTTTGCTGTATTTCTCCATCTGCACTTAAAGAAACCTTTATTTGAAACTCAAAATAATCCACATGGTTTCTGTATTGTTAAAAATATTTTAAACACAGCTTTTGTTCTAAATAATAGCATATTCTATCACATATAATAATAATAATAATAATAATAATAATAATAATAATAATAATAATAATAATAATAATAATAATAATAATAATAATAATAATAATAATAATAATAATAATAATAATAATAATAATAATAATAATAATAACAATAATAATAATAATAATAATAATTTTAAAAATCCACTCCTCATGATCTCTATGAGGTAATTATTTTTTGCCACTCTAAACAATCACATGTACTGTATATAGTACATATCGTACAGGCCCTTTACACACACACACACACACACACACACACACACACACACACACACACACACACACACACACACACACACACACACACACAGGGCCTGTAAGCATGCAGATACTGGGAAGTACAGCGGTGCGCAGCTTTCGCATGGGGTGCACCATGAGCAAATTGTGAGTTGATGGTGTCTTGCTCAAGGGCACCTCGGTAGTGCTCAAAAGGTTAACTGGCACCTATCCACTGCCAGTTCAGACTCCAAGCATGTTGGTCCACAAAGGTCTTGAACCGGCCACCCTCCGGTCCCCAGCCCAAGACCTAATGGACTACCAATGTATTTTTTCATGGTAGCGTTAAGCCATACTATGTGTCTGACATATCAGTGTCAGTATTCTATTATATGATAGTTCAATGGGATATTACCAGATTCATCATCATGTCTACTGGGCTGACTTTGTGTGGGTTCATTTTGTCAAGCATCTTCTTCACGTGGTCGAACGTGGGCCTCATGGTGATGTTATGAGACCAACACTTTTTAATGAGCTGCATGAGAAAATACCAAAATACTTCAGAGTAATATGTACAGTAACATGCCTCTCATATATATCTTCTTCTTCTTCTTTTCCTTTCGGCTTTTCCCTTCAGGTGTCGCCACAGCGAATCAATTTCCTCCATCTAGCCCTGTCCTTTGAATCCTCTTCTCTCACACCAACTACCTTCATGTCTTCCCTCATTACATCCATAAACCTCCTCTTTGGTCTTCCTCTAGTCCTCCTGCCTGGCAGTTCAAAACTCAGCATCCTTCTACCAATATATTCACTATCTCTCCTCTGGACATGTCCAAACCATCTCAGTCTGACCTCTCTGACTTTATCTCCAAAACCTCTAACATGTGCTGTCCCTCTGATGTACTCATTCCTGATCCTATCCTTCCTGGTCACTCCCAGAGAGAACCTCAGCATCTTCATCTCTGCTACCTCTAGCTCTGCCTCCTGTCTTTTCTTCAGTGACACTGTCTCTAGGACAAACAACATCACTGGTCTCACCACAGTTTTGTACACCTTTCCTTTCATTTTAGCTGAAACTCTTCTATCACACATCACACCTGACACTTTCGGCATACGTACCTCACAGTAGTCTACTTGACTGGGGCAGTCAGTATCAGCCTTTCCTGCTTTGACTTCAGGCAGGCAGGGCCGCCACATGAGATCCAGCCTCATTCCCTCAGCCTGGTCCTGTCAGAGAGGACTGAGTAAAGTAAAGATGAAACATGGTCAAAGTTTGTAATCATCATACAAAATTCTCATACTCACTGAAATGAGGTTAGAGCGAGTTGCAATCTCAACCAGAATCATGGAGTAGCTGGCCAGAAAAGAGAGAGGATATTATTTCCCTTTTCAGTTTCTAAAAATGAATGATTACGCTTTTCATACGAATGAAAATACAGATGCTTGCTGGCTAAAACTGAATCTTTAATTTAACTTCATGTTGTCCAGTTACTGCATAATAAAGTTTACTGCTCCCACCTGTACACATCTGCAGCTGGTGTCATGTTGGCACTGCTTCCCAGCAGGACCTCTGGAGCACAGTATATACGATTTAGACAATTGAACCCACTGCTGATACTCTCAAAATCCGCCTTCCTATAGGCTGTGAGGCCATAATCTGAAGGCAATCACAGAAAAATATAGAGCCTAGAGATGCAGGATTCTGTGTGAAAGAATATTAAATGCATGTTTATATTTGAAAAATCTGAAGGTGTGTCTGAGTGTATTATTACCTGAGATTTTGCACACCCAACGATCATCAATTATACAGTTTCTGGAGTGAAGTCTCCCATGAAACATCTTGTGTTGGTGGAGGTACGACATCCCACGGGCAATGTCAGTGGCAAAGGACAATCTTCAGGAGGAAAAACGCTCTCAGATATGACTCTTTATGTCTTCTTATATTAAATCATCAACTTAAAAATATGCTCCAAGTACCTGAAGCCCCAGTTGATGGGGATGTCATCATTCAGAAGGACGTCAGACAGGCTTCCTTTGGGGCAGTGCTCTGTAATGATGCTGACAACAGGAACCTCAATGGAACCTCCAATAAATTTACATAAATTGGGGTGGTCAAGTTGCCTGAAAGAAAAAAAACAGAAAAGAGTTTAACTTGTCGTCAAAATAGTCTTATTTTCTTTCTAATCTACAGGACTTTTCTCACCTTACTTCTTTCACCTCCTTCCTGATAGTTTTAGTGAGGGTGAAATGTTTCTTCTGGATATGTTTCACGGCCACCGTTCTCCCATCACTGCAACACAACACACATCATCAAGTCCGTCGTAATTGTCCAAATCAAAAATATGGAGGAAACATCTCAGATGTTTTTTAAAATATCTAGTATCTAGTCATGAAAAATAGAATTGTGTCGAGACAAAATGAAAATGGAATGTTAGACTTTAATTTTGCAAAAGAGTTGACATTCAAGATAGGTAAATAATCCATGAAATATAACAAAACTATCATGATAAAGGCATTCTCATTCCGCTTTTAGATTGATGTATTAAATGTCAATACTATCATAATGATAATAATAATAATTGCTCACTATAATACAATACTTACTAAAATATAATATAATAACTTACTTGCATTAATGTTTAATATTATATTATATATAATATTATATTATTTATATATATATCACAATAATATAATGTCACTTTTGGGCAAATTCAAAAAGATTTTATAATTTTCACTTTTGTTTAAACATACACACGTATACACACACGCGCGCGTGCACACACACCCACACGCACACACACACACACACATAATTTAAAATCCAATCTCTGTACGTTATAATAACAGTTTTTGCTCAATTCATTAAAAAAATCTTATTCAACAATCATTAATAATCTGTTTAACCATTTCATCATGTATATGCTGCCATAATATGCAAACATGATAAAGTTAAGTCTCATCTTCAGATGTACACTCAAAAATGATACTATTACTTCTACTACTTCTGAATGTCTCTAATTAGAAGTGTTGAACGGTTCTCACTAGATGCCTGGTTGGATGAAGCCTTGTTTTAATGAGGTGGTGACTCCAGTACAAACAGTCACGTCAGTAGTTTGACTGATGGCGGTGGTGCTCTTGCCACATTGAAGGCTGGTGGTGCTGCAAAGGCCCATGTTGCACACTCCTGCAGACACCACAGTTAGGAACCCATACCATACACAGGATCATTTAACTGGCTTCAAGGTGAGGAAATAAAAGTGCCTGTAAACTCACCATAAATGGTTTATGCATTATGGTATAAAACAGGGGTGTCAAACTCATTTTTTACCGAGGGACACATTAGCATAACGGCTGTCCTCCAAGGGCCAGATGGAAATAAAATGTATTGTAACTAAATATAACTCAATGTAATGTAACATAAGTGTAACTATTCCTTAATGTTATATAACTTTAAATTTATTATTTATTCAAGTTACAAACATTACAGTTGCACTGAAAAATTATGTTTGAGTGTTGCTGTCCTATGACATAAATCTTTTTAATTTGTCAGGTTATGAAACCCACAGAACTCCAGCAATCAAAAATCAAACTATCCAAGAGTATAATGAAAAATAACATCAAAGATAAGTATGGACATTAACTTTGTTCAAAACGTTTATGACAAAGTTAAAATAGCCTTAATTACTGCATTGTGGGAAATGTAGTTTCAGGTCAAAGTACGCATTTGACCTATTTATTTTTAGACACTCTGACCAATTATGCTCTCACGGGCCAAATAAAATGATGGGGCGGGCCACATTTGGCCCCCGGGCCTTGAGTTTGACAAGCTCACCTGTCTACCTCCCATTAAATGCCTGCATGCTGTCCCTTTGTGTGTGTGTGTGTGTGTGTGTGTGCGTGTGTGTGCGTGTGTGTGTGTGTGTGTGTGTGTGTGTGTGTGTGTGTGTGTGTGTGTGTGTGTGTGTGTGTGTGTGTGTGTGTGTGTGTGTGCGTGTGCGTGTGTGTGTGCGTGTGCGTTACGGGCCTTTACACACACACATATATACAAATGTGACAAATAGTAACATAATAACTAGATTTGAAAAATTAATTTCCCCTACAGGGGATCAATTAAGTTGATTCTTCCTCTTAGCTCTGATACACTCTTATTGCTCAACACTACTTCTTGTAAAATCAGTCAAAGTGATTCAATCCTGAAGAACACTAAAATTCTCATCTAATTTACCTTTCCATAGAAACATGCATAAATAGTGTCTCCTAACAGCATTTTACCAAAGATTATGTTATTGTAGTTAATGATCCAGCTTTCATCCCAAAACATCCGCTGTTTCTGGTACTGGAGCCACTGGAAGACAAGGATCAATATAAATATCACACATGGCACATCGCTGTTCATCTGTGTGTGAGTGTGTGTGTGTGTGAGTGTGTGTGTGTGTGTGTGTGTGTGTGTGTGTGTGTGTGTGTGTGTGTGTGTACGTGCGTGCGTGCGTGTGTGCGTGTGTGCGCATGTGTTTTGCAGAGACTGACCACCATGGTTAGGATGAAGCCGCTGCTGAAGAGAGCGACTGGAAGCCCAATGGCCACTTTGATGGCAATGGACATCGGGCAGATGCCACAGTCTGCAGGGCAGGTCAGACAGCTCTCCTCCAGCTCACAGACGTCATCTCCACACACTGAAACACAATGACACATTTTGTATTTTCGGTTTCATTCCAGTAAATTGAGTGATTGCAAGTAATTATCAGGTCTTTTAGCAATGGAGGCAAAGCCTCACTGTAAAAAAAACAACAGTTTTAATAGCAGTATAGCAATATAATAACAGCAAAACATGTACATACAGAGTTTCATATAGGAGAATGGTTCATTTTTGAATCACATATATGACATAAATGCATTCTACACCAACCAAAGAGTTAGTGTTTTTATAGGAGTTAGTTTGTCTTTTTGTCAGTCAGAGTGTCTAAGAGGAGGATTACTCAGATTAGTTAGATCTATGAAGAGGTGGTGATGCGGATCATCCTCTGGATGCTGAATTCAGTAAAGGATCCTTTATTGTGTGGTAAGAGTAATGACAATATTTCAGCTCTGAAATTTATAGATCATTCAAATAATATTTGGGCAAATATTAGAGCATCAGATCAAATCAACATCAAATTCTGATCTGGATCTAAGAACTATTCCAGATGATCACATCAGATCATGGAATATTCACGACTGCCAACAGAAATATTGTAGCTGAAACTGTTCTGGTTCAGTTAGGGATCAAAACTGGATCTTCAGAGGTCACTGAATGATTTTCTTTTAATATTAGTAAGCTAAATCTTGTTGAGCAAATGTGAATAAATTATGTGATTCCAAATCTTAGGGGATGTTATTATGGATAAGAAGTCACATGTTCGATACAGGACTATTATTTATAGGAGGGAAGTCAAGCTGCTTTGATATAGATCATTGCTTTCTGAGTTACATCTTGTTATTTGGTCATTCCTTTTTATTTGTTTATCTGAACATGCAATGCAACTAGTATCTACAGTTTTCTAGTAAATGTAATGAAGCACAAGTGCAAATTACAGGAAAATCTAGCAGCTATAGAACAAGTACATCAAGGTACAACTGACTGATTTTGATTTTGATTTGCGAAAAACATTTACAGATACTTTGATGTACAATTAAAAGACAATTGCAGACACAGTAATGAACAAGCCTGCAGGCAGGAATTTAGTCCAAGTCCCAGTGCCGTCAGTCCCAGCTGCCTACAGAGGCAAAGCCAGGCAGAGGTGATGCTTCAGAGAGAATCTACAGGGTGGAGTTGGATGAGGTTGTTTGTTTCTGAGGTTTGGGAAAGACTGGAACTCCACCACAGCTCCTCCATCTTCACTCTGACATTAAAATATCTTCTCAGGAAAGTCTCTCACAAAATATTAAAATCACTGTTACATTTTTAAAGTAAAAGCAGAGGAGATTATTTTTGCACCAATTTAGTTGCAGTGCTTTCTTGAAACTGGAGACCCAACGGTAGCTTATGAAGACACACGTAGTGCCAGAGGTGGAGTATGATGTTGTCAAAAGGTCCTCAGGCGGCTTTGAATACAGAGTACAGTCAAAACTAGTCACCTAGGTGATTCATCTGATATAATTCATCTACTGGGCTGTAACACTGCCGCTCTCTCTTTGTCTTTGGTGGAGTACACAAAAAACATTATCATCAATGTCTGTCTGAGCCTGATGACTTTTGCCTCAGAGTTTTATGTAACAGATGTAGCCAGTATGCCATGTTCATGTTTTTCATAGAACTGTAGTCAGGTTTTCTTGTTTGAATTACATATTGTAGCTTGTCAAGAACTTTAGTCAGCAACATTTTTAAAAATATGTTTTTCAGAGAACTTAACCTCTTAAATTTCCAGTTGAGAATAAGGAGATTTATAAACAAAAAAACAAAAAAAACTCTTCACATTTATTCCTCTTCCTTATTTGAAACATGTTTAAACTAATAGCATGCAACTGACAAACCAAACATTAGTGGGCACACATAAATTCTATGCTGGTAAATCTGAAGGAAACAGTGTAGTGTACAGTGCCACAGTATAAAACATTTGTGGTTTGAGAATGATGATTACTCTAAATGCTAAGACAAGCTCTTAAAGAAGCTATAAAAGAGCCCTCCAAGCATTAGGTAATATTGTTTATTGAGGCAAGTCAAACGACGTTTATTAATATAACACAGTTGATAGCCCTAATGACACTATCAAGATCTGTGTGTAGGTTCAAGATGCAAACAAGAATTTTCTCTTAGTAATTTTGCTCAATAAAACGTATTTAAAAGTTTATTACTCAGTAAATCAAAGACAGTCACTTTGGATAAAAGTATATACCTAAAGCATTCCTGAGAACATGGCAAAGAATTCAGTAAATCAACAAAGGGAAAGTTCATGCCTAGTAGACTGACCTTGGGCACTGATGACAAGTACTTTGGACTCCAGTGCTGCATGCATTTGACCGATTTTGATATGAGCAATTAGTGAGGTGACTCCTACATGGCTTAGCACAACCTGTATTAAAAAAAATCAGATAAAAATGCATTTGTAAGTACTGAGATTAAAAAGCGAAACAGTGACAGATTATCCCTAACTATATAAAATAGATGTATGAGAAATTGCATAATGCAGAGTAAATAGTAAAATAAAAACGTAAAAACGTGACTTTGCAAGGTTATACTTCTGACGCAAATGATGGCTAAAGTACTACATTGTTATGGCTAATTAAACTTCATGTGTCATGCCTGTGAAAAAATGTCACTGTAACCTTAGTACAGCAACTGAGACGTTGAGCGAAAGCAGATTAATAGTCAGCACATGCAAGTATTCTCAAGAACTGACAAAGATGTGTGCAAAGATGCACGCCTATTGGACTGAATGGACGATTTAAAACAACAATGTACCAAAATCATATAATTTAAATGTGATATGCAATGTATGAATTTGGTTGACAATGTGTTGCAATGAGAGATGTTGTTGATTTACAAGCCAATGGCTTCTATATGTCAACCCTTTTTTTTTCTTTTCGGATGTTGTTGATGTTCCAACACTGATGAAAATGAAGTCTGCTGTAATAACATGTCTGGAAAGAAATAAGTAAACTAAATTTAAAAAAAAAAATTTAATCAAAATATACATTACATTTTGTATGCCGCAACCATAAATGTGGATGTATTTTTACTTTCTTACTCAAGGTTAAGTAAATATAACATGTTGCTGTTGTATTATAACATTAAACCAACAGAACAGGCAGAAGACCTCACACAAGATGATTTGCTGATGATTTGACATTTTGGGTTGGGTGCGAGATGACTCCTTTTCACAGATAACATCTGTCATTTGACAGACACAGTTAACCAAAAATGTGCTGGATGACGCTGCCAATAAGATCTAACTGGATGTTTACTTTAATAGAAGAGACGATTTTAATTTCAGATTTGTGTCCTTGTGTTAAACATTGTATGACATTGAATATTTGCAGATGGGTCATGACGTGGGAATATGAATAATATGACAAATACTCTGTGGACCTCAACAAATATAAGAAAGTATTCTTTATTTTAAATATTGTTTTTTATATTGGCTCACCTTTGAAGTCCAGTATTTCTGGGTCATTTTGCCTGCTTTGGATACAGTGTGAGTCACTATTTTACCATCATCGGGGATCCAAGGACCACAAATTCCTCGTTTCTGAAGCACAATAAAGAAGATGTATACATATACTGTATACATATTATATGTACTGTATATATAGTATATAATAGTATATATATTTTGAATAATTAACATGACATAACAGATTAGGCATAATCTAAAGATTTGCTATGTTTGTTATCTATGATGACAAGGGAAAATGATGACGATGTGGATAAGATGCTGCTGGGTACCCACCATTAGATCAAGAGGACAGGAGTGGATGTTGGCATGATACACACAGCAGTTCATTTCATTGGCGCTGTTCCAGTTTGTCGGGCATTCGTGTTCGTGACAGAACCTCTTTGCTTCTGACCAATCACTACAAGAGAACAAGGGTTGGCAGACAAGGAGAATATCCAACCATGCAACCAGCAAAAATATTGAGTTGGAAAATTATTGGAGGGGGCGAGTGGGGACAATGCTCATTGGGAGAGCGGTAAAAAAAACACCTGGAGTGTGAACTGACAGTGGGAGATGTCAGCTCACCTCCGGAGCACTGCCGAGGCGCCTTTCAGCGAGGCGCCCTTGAGCAAGGCGCCGTCCCCCCCTACAAGCTGCTCATTTGGGCACACCAAGCAGGAGCTTCCCGCCACTCTACCTTCCCCTGCATGCGTACAGGCTCCTTGTGTGTGGTTGTGTGTTCAGGGCCTGTACACACTAATATATATATATACAGTGTATATATATATATATATATATATATATATATATATATATATATATATATATATATATATATATATATATATATATATATATATATATATATGCATGTGTGTGAATTACTAACAGTAGAGTGTGCCACTAATTACCCCTAGGGGATCATTCAAGTATATAAAATTAAAAAAAATAACATTCAAATTTAAAAGATAAAAAAGAGGAAGAGGTAAAGAGCAGGCCTTGAAGATAATTCATTTTTATCATAACTACATATATCTGTTAAGTTAAAAAAATTGTAGCTTAACACAATGTTTTCAATAAAGAATGGTTCCAAAATCGTGTCAAGAAATTTGAAAAGACTGCTTGCAAACAAGATATTTGTCATTGTAAATAAAATCATACAAATTAGTGATTATTCAAATTAGTGATTTATTTCAGCATCATCATTATTACTAGTACTGTAGTAGCTATTACTTAATAACAGTACATATTTGTGTATGCCTGTGTGCTTACCTATGGACACTGTGTATACAGCAGACTTTAAGGATTACAGGAGTTTATTTAAACTCTCACCTGAACTGGAAAATCTTGTTCCTAACTGCATACTCATAGAAGGCATCTGTGGCCGTTACAGTGTATGAGACATTGAACTCTTCCCCATTTGCTACTTTCTCTGGAGGACGCTTCACCCATGCCATTTCCAGACCTGTGACAACACACATTTCAACAACAGACATAAGCATGTTGTTACAGGTTCTCCATGTTGAATTTGCACTTAATTCCATTCCACCTCATCCACTAAGTTAATGTAATTTATTAGGAATAAATGAAATAAAACTTCTTTTTAAGCCTATTATTCATAATATTCTTTCTGTTAGATGATCATAAGCATAAATCACTAAAAACAGCCAAAAAATCAGTCATTTTAAATGTAATGTAAATTAATGTAGAAACACTCACCACCACAGCTGATCATGTTGTAATCATTTGGACTGTCGATTGGCCAACAGTCGTACTCCGTGTTGTCCAGATCATGCCAACAATTAACCCCGTGCTGGCAAAATGGTCCCTTTTCATTGGATGGTTGTAAATATTTGAAAAGCTTTCATCATTGACCATGACTGCTCATTCGAGGGTGTAAATGCATTCAGTACACAAAACATATCTGTAAATCTTGGTTGATTTTAAGACAAAATGATGGAGGATAAAAATCACACAGAAATTTCATCACATTCTCCAGCAAAACCATGGTGGTGGATATGTTTCACTAAGAGAGATTGTATTCAGCACTGGATACATAATGCTTAATCATGAGGGAAGACAGCTTCAGACCATGACCACACGTGTTTCTGACAAGACAACAAAAGCAATGTGGGATCCTCAGCTATACCGAAAAAAAAAAAGTAAATAATATAAAAGCACTAATTTTATCCAATGTGTAGTGCAACCAGAGAACAGGACATCAATACAGCTCTCATTTCATATTATATACATCAACAGCTTGACTTTTACAAAAGTGTACATCACCTTTTCTCTCTGGTTCTAAATATTTTACATTTGTAAATCCTCGTCTATGTGAGAACTTACCAGCAAGAGACACAGATAAAGGGATGCAGCTGTCCACAGAGCCATGAGGAGGTTTGCTGCTGATCCGACGCTGTTTTTGGATCTGCTCTGAACTGACTGAGTGGATGACCTGTGTATATGTGTAAGTGGTGTGTGTGTGTGTGTGTGTGTGTGTGTGTGCGTGCGTGCGTGCGTGCGTGTGTGTGTGTGTGTGTGTGTGTGTAAGTGAAGTACACTTCCCTAAATCCCTCTTCATTTTTATTTTTATGTTTAATGGTCCAATTATGAGGAGAGTCTCTCCAATCACAGTTTAATCATGTGCAGGTACTTCAGTTCACCTTCTTTGTCCTCCGGGTCAAATCGTCCACAGGTCTGTCACATCCAGCCAACCACAAAGGCATCATTTCTACTGTTTCAATTCTTCTGCATAATCAGACTATAAATATTAATTTTATTACACATTTTGCATGCATTTTAGACATTGGTGGACTTTTTCAGAGCCTTGTGAGTGAAAATACCACATGGAAAATGCATGTACTATATAAAAGTAATCAGTTTCAGCGTTGCATCTATATCTTAAGTCAATAATACTTTGAAGTGATTTTTCTGTGTTTTTACTCCAGTGCACCGCGGAGCCACACAGAAAGACATACAACCATGCACACACACACTCATTCCTACGGGCAATTTGGGACGGGCCAATCAACCTGAAGCGCATGCTTTTGGAGGTGGGAGGAAGCTGGAGAACCCGGAGAGAACCCACATAGACACGGCGAGAACATGCAAACTCTGCACAGAGCGGGACTCGAACCCAGATCCCCAGTGTTGTGACGCGACAGCGCTACCCGCTGCGCCACCGTGCCTCCAAATTTCATTTATTAATTTATGGAATTGTATCACCATAAAATCATCTGGAATTATGTTTTGGGTGTATCTTGATATACAATGAGGGAAATAATTTTTTGATCCCTGCTGATTTATTAAGTTTGTCTACCAAATAACAAACCCATAGGTTTGCTTTATCAGTGAGACAATTTAAAAGAACATTCAGAAAAACACATTCTAATTGTCATAAATTAGGGTGCAGATGGTACAGTGGTTCAAGTATGTTCCATTTATGAAGGTTGCAGTGACTGCGGGTGTGATTCTGACTCACAGCCCTTTGTTGGATGTTCATCTCACTTTTTCTTCCAGTTTCTATTACAGATCTTCACTTGTCCTATCAACTAATGGAAAAAATGTCCCAAAAACATTTAATATTTAAAAAAGCAATCCATTGATTTGCATTTTAATGAGTGGAAAGAAGTGTTTGACCCTTAGTGATACATGAGGTAGAGATTATTGTCAAAATCTATTAGTAATCACAGAGTTCAAATGTTATTTTAAGTTTGCCACCACTTTTGCACACATCTTAGGAGGATTTTTGGCTCCCCTCCAAATCGTTGAAGTTTTGAGGCTGACGATTGGTTTCAAAGTTTCAGCTCCCTTCATAAATTTCTATGACATTAACGTGAGGGACTGGCCTGCCCACTCCAGGACCTCAATGTGATTCTTCTTGAGCCACTCCTTTGTTGTCTTGGCCATGTGTTTTGGGTCAATGTTGTCCTGACATACCCATCCACAACCTACTTTTAGTGCACTGATGGAAAGAAGGAGATTCTCACCCAGGATTTCAGAGTTGCAGTATAGACATCCTGTCACCTTAAAAGAGAATCACCTCCAAAGCAAAATGTTTCTATCTCCACCCTTGACAGTGGGGAAGTTGTTCTCTCCAGCTATATGATAGTTTGCATCCACCTCCTCCTCCAACAGAGTGGGTTGACTTGATGCAACATTTCTGCCTAATCTGCTCACAACAGGATTTTGTTATGGTGTGGTATGTAAAACATTTTACATTTAATTCATTATTATTAGATCATTTTATTTTAGACAACTTTTAGATCTAGGTTCAAAGTAGGTATAAAGTTGATTGTGTCACTGATGGCTAGTTAATGCACTCCTATTGCCAGTGTGGAACCTGGTGCCAGCCCCAGTGCCAATGGCAAAGTGCTGAGAAGCACAGAGCATCAAAGACAGCTAGGGCAAGAGGCAGGGCTAAAGACCCCAAGAGACAGAGTCTGATAAACAGCCCCCAAGACAGCCAGAGCTCCCAGAACCAGAACCCCTAAGAGAGCTAGGGCCTGAGAAACAGTCACTGAGGGAACTTCAGTCCTAGAGACAGCCAAAGCCATAAATAAAGCAAGGGGGGGAAACCTAGAGAGTTAGACACTGCAAAAAAAGCCATAAGCAGGGCCAGAGTCCGAGCAACAGCTCCCAAGAGACTCAGAACCCCAGGAACTATAACCTTAAGAGAGGCAGAGCAAAAGAGACCCCATTGGGCCAAATTCAAGGTGGGCAGCCAACTGGTACTTTGACCAGTTTGGGTTGAGAGAAATCAAGACAGAGAAAGGTGGCAAGATAGATGAAGAGACAGACAGGGAGTGAAGAACAGGTTCTGAGATGTGTCAACCGTGACACCTACTGCCTGGCAGCCTGCCTTGTCACCATTAACCAAAGATTCCAGGGAAGAATTGAAGTTAGTAGTTTCCATGAATGAAAAATGGAAATATTAAGGACAGGTAAAAACAAGGAAAGAGGGGAAGTGCAGTCCAGTGGTCTAAACCTTTAGGAGCACAACTATGGACTAGCCTAAGCCAGCCTTAATGATAAGCTATTTGAAAACTGATGTGTACAAATGTTTGTTCTGCACACATCTGTACTAAACCCAAGCCAAGACATCTGTGAAATTTAATTGGCTTTTCATAAGCACATAATTACAGCGCAGCTGTAGAGAGCATCTTACCCACCACACAGCTTACAGGTCAGTTTTTGGGAATGTAAAACCAGTGAGAACCGTCATGACAGGACTACAGCAGGTTCCACTGAGGTTGTGAACTCATTATTACATTTAATGCATGTTTTTAAAAGAGATTGCAAGTCTTTAATAAACTCAAGCCTCAAGCTTAAACATACAGTGATTTGCCAGTTACACCAGGAGCACTTTACTATGAGCAAACTGTTTAGGGAAGTTAAAAACAGGTTATGTAGGGAATGGAAGGTTATAAGCAATATGTTTGCATTTCAACCTTGTTAATTTAAGTAAAGTAGAGGTCAAGTGTGCACACTTCATCGGGATCCAAAGGCTTAGGGGGGACAACAGGGTGAACACAATAAAGAGGACACTTTTAAAAGAAATAATATGTGTGCAACATGTAGCAATAATTCCACAAACACAGTTCAATGTCCAAATGTACTTCACTATTCTTTTAATTCATAACATTTTCCAAATGTTGAATATATGATGAAAAATGACATTTACAGGACTCTTTAAAAAGTGACAGCTTGTCCAGCAAATTTTTTGTACAGATATAAGTGCTTTGCAGTATAATTTGGTGAACGTTTCTCCCATTTCAGAGGCAGCTGTTTTTTGTTTTTCTTAGCTCTTCAGCTGACCAAATGGAAACTACAGGTCAGTCATTAATTGACCTTAGCAGAGCTAATCAACATTAAGTGGCAGCTCTTGGGAAACTGACTGCAGCTCAGTTCATAATATGAGTGTCAATCATAGTCGTTACTTTTTGTTTTTTTATTTCATTTTAAATCAGTAGACAGACGGACTCACTCTAACAGGATTTTCAAGTAACCCTGTGATTTGGTAAGAATAACGTATGTGCCAAATGGGCGACGCGTGAATCATTAGACAAACTACAAACACTCATATTGTTACGGTGAGCTGTAACATGCACATACCTGTAATATTAACATGCTGATATTGAGCAGGTATAAAGTTTAGTATATCCAAATGTTAGCATGCTAATATTAAGTAGATATGTTTAACCTCAAAACTCTGGCCAGCATATACGGTAAGTATGTTTATCCACACCATACAAAGATAACGGCAATAGAAATGTCATTGTTTGTGTCATGGTTGTACGAGAATTATTCATAAACTTGTATGAATAACATTATGTCTTGATGATTTTGCAGGAGACAAAATGAAAGTGTGGTTTCAATTTATTTAAATCAAAACTATAAATCTCAAGCTCAAAAGGAATATAAAAGTCAGTTCACAACTCAAATAAGTATGATTTTTCATCTGTGAACTACAAAAAAAGGCCAATAAAAATCACATATTTCACCTGATTTGTGGCAGAATTGAAGTACAGATCGTATAGGTCAGTAGAATATGTATAAAAATAGGACTATCATGTGGTTTATGAACGACTTCATATTCAAGGAAGTTTAAATAGCTGTTGAGACACTGAAACCCTATTACTATAAGTAATGCCATAAACAAGCCGTAATGAATAGGATCTCTTTGAATACAACATTCAGTTCATATACTATGTTAAGATGCCCTTTAGTGCACAGAATAATCCTTGATGTATCTCTTTCACTCATTAAGAGCTTTGTTCAGCTGTACTCCAAGGAAATCAGCATTTTCAAAGTCTCCTTCAAGTGCATGGTATAATTTAAAAAAATATCTTTTATGATTGCATTAATTAATCATTGTAGATATTTTCCATTATGAAATTTGATACAGGTTCTGTTCTCTTCTTTCTCACTTGTGGAGGAGCTACAGGTTAAAGATTCAAAGTTAAATTCTGTGCAAAGTATCTTTACTCTTTCTGAGACTAATGAATAATAAATTTAATTTATCACAACTAATCCAAACAATATCGCTACCGCTTCAACGGATAGCTAGACTAGCATGTTTATATATGTAACACACATCAGATTATTCATGAAATTGTCAGATTGAGTTAAATTTGTTAATAATTTGATATTTCCCTCAGCGTTTTGATGCACTGAGTATAAACTTTTTAACATAAAATTCCTAGAAACCATGTCATCAGAGTCATAGTGCATTTTTACAGTGGCATTTTTTAAAGCATTTTGGTACTTGTCGTTTCTGTATCTGAAAAAAATTATATACAGTATATACAATACACATTATCATATTTGACAAAAAAGAAACAAAACTCCAAAAGTTGATATTTAATAAAAATAATTTTCAATTTGAAAGTCTGAAAGACTTGTCACACTTGGATGTCAATGGATAATTTCAACTCAATAAGAAATACCCCACTGTCACAGTACACCATATATGTGGCATAGCTACACTACCGACATTAAAAAAAAAAACAGCTTTCATGATGTCATGTCTTTACAACATGAAGCACATAAATACTGTACAGCAGGTTGAAGAGCAGTCACTTGAAACCTGTGATTGATTTAGCAACAGAGTCATCAGCGCAGACTGGTAGGGGCGGGGGAGTAGTATGTGTCATAGTCACAGTCTATTCAGTCATATCCTCTTCAGTTTCTGCAGGTACTTAATGTCTGCTCAACCTTCAGCAGGAATCCAGTGTGTCGCAATCATTTTACAACTGTTTGGCTGTCCAATAAAGAGTTGTTTCGTCACAGAAACAGCAGCTATTAAGTGAGCTGAAGGGGATGTTTTAAAATGCTACACAAGTCTACCTCCATGAGGTGTTGCAGGTAGCAGGTTATCTGTTATGATGAACTGGTAGAAGAAAAGAGCACAGGGCAACCTCGTCATCAATTCCCCAAAGTTAGCTGCTTGCACAAAAAAACGGAGTAAACAATTTTTAAATTATTCAAAATAGCATTTGAAATAACTTCACCTATTCTTGATAAAATCTTACAGGATGTAAAAGTAGACATACAGTACAGCATTTTATAGTACTTGTTGAGTAAAAACAAGAATTATTAACATTTTCCTTATCAAAATAAACCCATAGTTATACAATAGTTGACTTTAAATGAATGATGTTTCTTAACTGCATCATGCACTCTAGTATTGTCTCCTCAAAAGCTACACAGGAAATAAACCTCCTGAATAACTCAATGACATGTATACAAATTAAAAGCAATGTCTCACTACCATTTCTGGTAAAAATTAGAAATGTACCACTGCATACTTCATTATGAAATCATTCTCCAGATATTGCAGGACAATATTAACCAAACTTAAATAAGCCACAACGATGCAATGAGGAAGACAAAAGAACGGAGCATTACATGTCAGTTGGGGTTCTGTGGCTGATAACTATGTAATTCAGAAGAAACTAAAATAGCATGCCCTTGGATCCGATAGTGGAATTTGCATTGCATCAAGGTCTCTTATCTTTATCTCACCACCACTGCTCTAGCCTGGAGCAGATGGCCTGTAGAGTCTCTTGAAGATTGCACTTTTAATCTGAGGACAATGAGGACCTCCTGAGACCAACTGGAGATGATGGCGTAGTTTCTCTTTCAGATCAACTCCAATCTGCTTCTTTGCGAGGTAAAGGGAGTCAGAAATAGACAGAAATTATTTTTTCGGGTATCGAGTTCATCCTCATTGTCATTTTATGTCTCCTCTGAGGGAGGCTGACTGTTGCCCGTGTCTTGGCCAGAACTGAGTGGCCTGGTGTTGGCCTTTGTCGACCGCTGTCGCCGTGTGCCATTTCCAATACAGCGCATCAAATTCTTAAAGGTTGTCCACATTTCCTCGTCTTTGTAAGAGTAGATGCAGGGGTTCATAACAGAGTTGAGGACAGCTAGGAGCAGTAACCAGCGTTTTAGTTTCATGACCTTACAACTTGTACAGTTGAGCCCATCCAACAGTAGAACTATAAGGCCCGGAGTCCAGCATATCACAAATGCCCCTACAGAAAATCACAAAGTTAGCTTCATGTAACTAATTCCTTACAGACACATAATTTCATGCATGCTAAAACCTAAACACAAGGTCAAGTTCCAACTTAAAAAAACAATAATTTCAGACATGTGTAGTCAGTAGTCATTTACAATCTCTTGCGTTAATTCTCCAATAAAATTACAATGGATTGAAGATGATTTTCATATTTCACACAAAATAAACAGGGAGAAGTCATCTTAGTGATATGTCGTGATATGTTGTTGACACATTTAGTTACCTATAAACAGGTCAGCAACTTCTGTCCAGTTTGCTACACCAGGCAAACCAACTGGTGAGGGATGCTTCATGTTCGTTCAACATACTGTACTTAGACTGATATCAATCTTCTCATTCAACTCCAAATAAAACAGTAACTGCATCAAGCTTTTCCTTTAATTCAAAACTTAAACAGCTTGACATAGTTTGTTAATTATATCAATGTATTAAGAAATTATTGCCAGGTTGAAAGTTCTTCGGCTTTCTTAGTCGTTGCTTTTGATGGAATCATGTTCAGTATACACCTTAAACAATGGAATTATGCAAAGATAAAAAGAATTGACCTCCTCCCACTTTTAGTGGCGTCTTTATGCATCAAAGAATAACAAAAGTGTCTTTGTGGTTTTTTAAGAATAGAAGTTTAAGCAACGACTTAACTCAACTTTAAGTGCATTCAACATGTTTTCTGGACTATGAAGCAGTGATAAGAGCGGTATTAATCATAATTTAAACACTTTAAATCTATTTGACAGATATACTTTATATTCAATAAACCCAGGTCCATTGCACTCTTATAACAGCAGTAAAATTTCACTACCACATAAAAGCAGTGATCATCTTAGCCTTTTGACTATAGTGCAGCAGAGACAAACATAAATGTACATCTTACTTGAAGGCAAAATTTAATTAGGTCTGCAAAAAATATTAGCGATCCATGTTTCTTGATTTTCTGAAACAGGATTATACCAAACTGATATTAGAGCAAATTATCACATCTGAAAACCTGAAACCTGAGATTCATATGAGATTTTTTTTTTTTTTTCGTGGTTGAAACATGAATTAGTTATTAATTAATTGCCTTAGTATTAGTTTAAAAGCATTGGCTGCAGTGTGTTTCGTTCAGGCTGCTGACTCATAAAATGGCCACCAACCTATCCTAAGACTAACACAACAAGCAGCCACAGGTTGAGAAAATAATGCCAGGATTGCTAATGTTGTGTGTTTGCTAAATAGCACGGTTGCTCAGAGGGACACCGGAGTAGCTAATTAACCATCTATTCCAAACATGCGTGGGCACAAAACAGAGCTAGAATTTTGAAAGTGAAGTAAAGTAACAAGCAGCAACTTGTCCAGCAACAGTAATGTTGACTCTACCAGCATCTCTGAGCTCTCATATATCTGCAGAATAAAACAGGGGCAGTTCTACAGAGGTGCCTCTCTTTGTCTAGAAATCACAAGTGTGGATAAGTATGTAAACAGACACAGAGGATCTGGTCTAAGTGTTGATCTCAGTAATTCACTAGATTTGGAGCTTAAAGTCAAAAGACTTTATATGTTTCCTATTGTTTTTGTGTATGTCTTTGATGGGCCGTATGTTCAGATTGAAAGCAAACATCGGTTTAACAATCTTCCATTGGCAGTTTTTGTTGTATTAAACTTTGAAAGGGGACTTCGTTCCTCTTTAAATCACCAGCCGAGGAGAAAGAAAACCAAGACTGCTGAGGGACGCACATTATAAGCACAATGTTCCTTCACTCGGTTGCATTTCATTTAATGTTGGTGTTTGCACATAAAGAATGAAAACAAAATATTAGCTACACTTAACATAAAGGCCACAATGTTCTCATGCATTCTACAGCAGTCAATAATAACAGTTACAAAGATGAGCATAGTCAAGCACCAGGAGCACTATCCACTTACAATGCTTACACATTCATTCATTTTACTCTAGTTGTAACAATACACATGTATGCAAATTATGTCTGAACTGGTTGGCCCAGTTCCACCCAGTAGACTGCTTTAATCTTGGAACTGTTTTTTCCTGCTTAGTATATCCCTATGATAAAACTGGAGCTGTAGGATTCAAATGGTCTTTTTTTGTTTGATATTACAGCGTATGCTCCTTCAAAATAAATTACATGTCCACATCAGGGACTTTTCTACGATATATACAGGGACTTAATCAATGCATTTCCATCATAAAACTTTGGCAACCTCAAAAAAACTCAAGGAGACTCATGGGTAACGATAGGAAGATTCTTTGGGGAGGTTAATTTGAGGCCAGTGTGGTGTGGATGGTATGCCACACAGGCTGAACAGTATTGTCCTTGCAGGGAGAGATAGTTACACAACAGAAAGCAATAAAGTGTGTGAAGAGGCAGACAGCTCATCAGCTACAAACTGCATCAAACTATCCTACGGGGCAAGCAAATTTCCCAAGGAGACAAAGATCAATGACCGACCTTCATTCCACAAGATAATTGTACCAATAGGTGGAAATAGGCATTTAGCACAGTCTGTTGCTTCTCCAGGAGAATATGTTGGTGCAGTTTTATCGTTTCATTTTTCAAGGAAAGTACTGGGAGGGGAGCGATATGAGCACTGAGCCTCTGTTGGAGAGTATCCTGTTGCAACACCTAAACAAAGAGAGGCAGACCAGGATTTCCGACCGCTTCATCTTGGAAGAAAATACAGGAGCGTAGAAAGAATCTTCAGACTTTGTCTGCTTTCACAGTCTCAGACACATTGAGTTGATCAATGTATTAGCAGATAAACTGAAAATCATTTGCCTACAACTTGATGTGTAATTTAACAGTAATTTAAAACAAATATTTGCTTTTAATTCCTATTTCATATCCTGAAATAACAATCTCTTTAGAGTTTGTTTGTTTTTTTGCAGGACAAGCACACTTCAGTGTGTCACTTTGGGATTTAGCTAATGCACTTTCATATTGCATGCACTGAAGAACGGATTCATTTTATACACACAACTGAAAGTTAAACTAGTGTTTTATTCACTGGTAAATGTTTTGAACAATTGCACTTTAAAGCAAACTAAGCAAAGGCTTGTGTTCTTGGACTTGAGGTTTCTCACTTATCAGGAGAGCATAACTCAAGAGTCAGCAGTGACTCGGTGAATTCACTGGACTGTCACAAAACATTGCTTACATCCGCAAATGAATCATATTCTTACAACATAAATAATAACACTGGTATTATCTGATTAAAGCACACCTACCAAGTACGACCATGACTGTCTTGATGAGCTTAATTGGTGTCCTCTTGCGGTTGATGGAGCCACTGGTGTGCGGTGTTAGAATTAATGTCTTCTTCATGACATAGGTGTAAATCCTCATGTAAATGGCAACCATCACAAGGAACACCACCAGGTTAGACACAGACCAGAAGATCAAGTAGCTCCTGCTGAAGATGGGAGCCAGCTGGGAACACTTGCTCAGGTCGCAGATGCAGTTCCAGCCCAGACTTGGCACAGCCCCCATAAAGATGGAGATGGCCCACACCAGTATGATCAGCAGTGTCACCCTCTTCTTTGTCAGGTTGCTGTGGACCTTCCAGTTCATGACGGAAATGTAGCGTTCCAGAGCTATTACCAGCAGGTTAGACAATGAGGCCGAGAGGCTAATGTCCAGAAGACCTTGACGGAACAGGTATCCGTTAACCGTAAGTTTACGCGACACCTCGCCTGTGTTGAACATGAGGTACACGTAAGCTATGCCAGCCAGGAAGTCTGAGGCAGCGAGGTTGGCAAGGAGATAGTAGAAAGGATAGTGAAACCTCTTGTTGGTGATGACAGCTGCTATGACCATGGAATTGGAGATCAGTATGAAACAACAGAAGAGAGATCCGACCACTTGGACCAGGATGAGCTGGGCTTTGTCCCATTTGTCAACAGCACCACTGTTGTTGTAGAAGAAGCTCATTGACTCATTATAATGGCAGCTGACGTTCTGCTGGGCCATGTTATAAGGGAATCTATGAAGTGGGAAAACATAGTATAATTGTTAGTTAATAATTCTATGATTACATAAGAGATTAAACTATTAGGAGATCGATCAGTTGATTATAAGAATTATTATTTATTGTGTAAAAACGCCAAACAAAAATAAAACCGTGTTCGTGCTTCTCAAACCAAGACATGCAAAGTCAATACTGTGATTTAAAAAAAATTATGATCATTAATGAAAATGATATTTTTTATTTAACCAATTAATCTAATAATCAAGGCAGTAATTTTTCATTAAAAATAAACTAAATAACCATTAATATTAGCACTGTGACGAAGAATACACTTGGCCAAGTTAGTACATATTACAATTATATTTATACTTAATTACCGTAAGTGACTTAAGGCAGAAGCTGAAAGTCATTTACTTGAAAAAGTTGATCAGAATAAAACTGAAATGACAACATGCCTCAGAGCGATCATACCAACAAGAGCCAAGAGAAGAAACTCGACTTTAGTCCGTGCGCAAACATTCCTTCGAATGAACACCACAACTATGCTGCGAAACAAGATTTCAGCTTCTCCAATCGGTTCACCTCACTTTATTAAATGATTATCATTTCTATAACCTGTCAGACTTGGCTTTGAAAGTACTGCTGTACTGATAGAGAAACGTTGCTGAATGTTTTAATCTAAAGTATGAAGAAAACGTCGTGGAGAACAACAGTGCGCCAGGTGTCCAGCCTACCTGTGGAGACGGACCGGCCGCTGTGCGTCAGGAGCGCAGACTGACTTAGTGAAGACCCCGAGGCGAGTCAACGAACATATTCCCCGACAGGTTGCGATCGAGAGGACCAAGTGGAGCAAGAGTAGTTGAGACGTCTCTTTTTTTTTTCTTCTTCTTCTTTTAAACGCTTCAGCTCGTTGACGTAGAGGGCGTGTGCTTCTCCGGCTCACGTTGAAATTCCTCACAAGGCAAAAAAAAAAAAAGTTACCACAGTCAGGTGAGGTTATGGATATGTCACTTTGTTTACTAATGAGCAGTTTTTAGTCTATTGTTTTCAAAATGCTCTAACTGTGCATGTTTATCCCCTTACCCGCAGTGCTATGATCCATCCGGATTGTTCAGATGTCACCATGTCTTAGATGTACTTGCTCACTTCCTGGTGCTCAACTGAACAGCAGTAATGTACCTCTATAAAAATCCTGGCTGGGGCATTTCAATCCACAATGGGAGCCGCCTCATGGATTACATTCTCATCATTGAAATAATGCATGTAGTCTTTGAACAACAACAACAACAAAAAAGTCCCTAGGCGTACATGGTTGTTGTTGTTTTTTCAAATGTATGAGGAGACATCTCGCTCCGTAAGTCCAAAGTTACATTTCACAACTCAACTCAGAACAAAACAACCTTAGTGAAAAGTTCAGGTAAAAGTGAAAAAAATATGCATTTATTACTAGGGGTGAAATGCAAAATTTAAATTAGCTTTAGGTCATTTGGACCCTGCAGGTAAGATTTCCTATTTTGGTTACAGTTTGTAATCCATGCTCCTGTACGGTTTATCATTTCATGTTCGCCCATCCTGATATTTTTTGCACATATGCAGGTCAAATTTTACTAAAACTTATTTCAAAATTCACAACAGTTGTGGTGTGCATAAATGTGTGATCCATTCAGATTAATTCCTCTAAGGGTCTGCAGTTACACAAATATTAATATGAAAGCCATCAATGCTGTGCTCACTCTTTCCCATACATACATGCTATTTTGAGACAACACTCATACATATTAATTTGTGATTCCTCATTAATTTGCATTGTGTTGAAAAGTAACTGATTTTTGATAAATATACATATTGGTTTAAGGAATCCCTTACTGCAAAAAAAAATGTTTTTATTTCCTGAAAAGTACTTATTTGACTTGCTCTGATCTCTGTTTTGATTGAATTCTCCAAAATCAAAATTTATATTTTGGAATTATTACACTGGAAATATACTTAATCACTTCTCTATGTCACATTTTGCCAAATATCTAATCCCAATGTTTTTGAATGGTAAATGAAATGTGTTTTTGGTCTATCATTTTCAAAGCATAGGAATTACACTCCCCTTACAGAGTCATGCTCCAGCTTGTCTCAGAATCTATAATTGCTTGTAGATTTGACGATAAAGCTGACTCATATTGCTAGTGAGGTAATTGAGAAGTCCCCACTTACTCAATCTCAGCCAAGATTGGTTATGCAACTGATTTTTTAAAAAAACCTGTACTATAGCTCTGCTACATCACCTTATCACTGCGGGTTTGACCAGACTTCATACTTTTCTTGCATTTAGGCTGAAATACGTTGATCTATCCTTAGGACCTTGATAGTTTGCTTCATTGCTTTGTTTGTTTCGTCAAGAAAAAACCCAGCCGTCTAACCCTGTCACCATGGTATTTTTTATCAAGGCTTTGCTTATATGTTAAAGTACAGCAAGTTTGAAGAACATCAAAAATCAAGCTGACATTTCTTCAAATGTGGTTTAGTGCGTCTTCAAAAAGTGAGGTTATAATTGTATAAAATTAACATTTATTAACAAATATCTTGATCAAGATATTCATTATTAATCAGTCAGTTTGTACTTTGTGTTGCTATGGTGATGTGATAAAGTTAACCAGCATGCTGGGCACTATTGTAGTTTATCTTGTAAACTAAGACTGCAAGTGGACTCTTCACAGAATGTTATACGGTATGTTCAAAAATAAATGTGCTGCTATTTGAGCAAGGCAGCGTTCCCCTAACAGTTTCTCATTTGGTGGGCCCCATGTGAGCGATGCCCACTGTGTGTGTGTGTGTGTAGAGACCTGTACCAATATATATTGTGTGGTTATTAGAGTGGAAAAAAGTTTCCCTTCAGAGAGCAATAAAGGATTATTACCATCACTAGGAGGATGATTACTGCAGTAATCAGTCTGATCAGGAGCTAATTAATGATTATGTAAAATGATTTAGATTCACGATACAAATGTTTTGGGTATTTTTCTTCTCTGCTTTTTGTTACTGACTGAATTAAGACAACCATTTAAAGGAAAAAATAGGGGCTTTTTCATGTTACAGAAAATATCCAACATACTTTCAAATAAAATGTGGTGCAGTTTTAAATCGTAACTTCCATCTTTCTTCTTGCGGACTAGATAGTAGCAGTCATTTCATTTACAGCCACTTCTCTGTCTTGCAGGTCACGAGTCTGCTGTAGCCTATCCCAGCTGTTTAAGGGCGAGAGGTGGGGTACACCCCAGATGAGACGCCAGCTCATCGTGAGGCCACGTGAGAAGACAGACAACCACTCACACCTTTGGGCTATTTGGTGTTACCAATTCACCTAAATTACATAGTTCTGGAGGTGTGAGGAAGCTGGAGAACCCAAAGAGAGCCCAAGTAGGCACCGGGAGAACATACCAACTCTACACAGAAAGGACTGGAACCTGGAATCTTCGTGCTGCGAGGCAACAGTGGTACCTGCTGTGCCACCATTAATTTATAACATTTGCCATGTAAACAATAAAATGAATCTGTGGTAAATAACTGATCATTTTGATCACCTTAAATTTTGAGAAAAGCTGAAAATGGACAGCGAGAACAGGAATGTGCTTTACTGCAGCTTTTACTACAACACTTGGTAACTTACATTCAGCACTGAATAATGTTGTATAGCAACAGAATTTACAGAAAGTCAAATGAAGAAAATATGCAGACATTTAAAAAGCCCTGTAAACATTTCAACAATACCCTCAAGGCAAATGATACTAATACATATTTTATATATTGTAATACATATATACATATATACATGTGTGTGTTGTATATATACACACATACATATATACATACACATATTCATTATATATGTATATATTTTCAACTAACTCACGCTCCAGTGTCCTGTTTACAAGCGTAAACTTTTACATATTGCACGACACCGATTCGTTCCCCTTGAATGGAAACTCAACACCAGTATTTTGCAGTCAACCTCTTGATCCCAAAGTCTAAGGTTGAAGATATGTGAAGTCCTGTCTTCAGCATCTTCTTTTGTCAACAGGATGGCTGTCAATGATCAGACATCACTTTCAGGAACTCTGCAAGAACATTGTCCAAAAAGGAGCATGAGACACGTAATGATAAATTTACAGTTAAAAACAGATACTTTTCTTTGTTGACATTCTCAGATTCTTTGGGAAGTCACATAATGAGTCATTTGACTTTTTACATAACAATAGCTGATTGTTAGTCATTTCAATTGAATCCCAAAGTTCCAGCCAGTACAAGCACGCATCTGGAACACTATGTTTGGCTGATTGTCCCAATATATTAAATCTGTCAACATTTAGGCAAGGTTCGTACATTTTGAGGATCTGCACATTTTACAGAGCAAGAACAAGTCTTGAAGACTCAATTCCACAAACTGCTGCAGCTGTTCGAGGATTTGAATGCATTTAACAGACAGCGCAAAGTTCTATCCATTCATTTATCCATTCAACTTTATTTATCCAGTGTACTTTGTACAATATCTCTCAAACTTAATAGCCCTTCCGGTGGAGTTGCTTTACCACACAGTACTTTGTAACCACAATAAGTCCTAGGGCTCTAAAACCCTCAAGACATTCATTAGTTTAATGTAAGACTTTATTCAGGCTCTAATAGCTATATCACTGACAGCTGCTATGTTTCCCATCACAGTCCACTTAACAGTCAATTTACAAGCATCTTGATCTGCAGCACATTATTTCATCTGACTAAATTGATATATTGATTCCAAGTAAGTTTTTAAGTATTTCCAAAGTAGACTTACTGACTGCAGAAAAAGATCATCGCAGGAAGAGGCTAATTGTATGCAGATGTAATTTCATCCAGTAAGAGTTTATGATGTTAGCCGAGAATGCTGATCTAATTTTTGTGACCATTGAGAGGCAAAGATACTCATAATAATGAGATTTGGTAGCAAATTACCAATTACAGAAAATGTTTAACTTGACAAGAGTGCACCCAGTTCTGTGCTTATCTCTACAGATAGAGCAGCAGGACCAATCAGTTGTGCATTTTGTCATAATAATGGCTCTGCAACGGACACTTGACTTCCTCACCGCATCAAAAGTGGGAAAACAGGATGGTTGAGTGACTGAAGAAGACTAATGACAAAAGAAACACAGCTAACTCAAGGGTGTTAATGTCTGGCAAACAATAAGAACAGAGGGGGTAAAAAAAACATGTAATCAGCTAATTCCACAGTTGGCACGACCCTGGTTTGATGGCAAACACTACAGAATTCTCTAGAAGTTGCTGCTACTGTAGATTTCCTGGGATAAGCGACTATGTCTTGATCTTCAGACCTAAAACTGATGTGCTATTTTGATGGATTGTGACTAGCGAAACCAAAATCAATAAACAAGCACTTGAATAACAAAAACAGTAGTTGAATAGTTTTCGAATATCCTGATGAACACCGAAAAGTAAAAGTACGACAACATAAACTTGTAAATTTATTTTCTGCAATTAAAAACTTGCATAATAGTGTATAAAGCATCATCTACACTATCATGATGATATGATAGGGTAGTGCTGACGGATGAATCAATTCAGCTCTAAAGATAAAGATCAAACCCATTATTCAGAGTCATTAAGAAGCAGTGATCAATACATCCCATTACAATATGTTAAATGATTAAAAAAAATAAAGGACAGAATATTAAATACTTCTAAAAACACAAAAAAAAAACAAAAGTTCACAGCCGAAGATGAACAAAATCTTCAGCCATCACACAGGAATCAAACAACTCTTCCTATTTCACGACAATACGTCGACAACAACCTCTGAGCAACCAGGCTTAACCGGACCCTGTTTATTTGAGGGACAACACAGCATAGCGGCAGCAATCCTGAGGCTTGGAGGAGTGTGTGTGTGTGTGTGTCAGTTCTTCCCAGTTTAAATCTTCAGTTTCTCTGTAATCAACCCATCACTGGGCGTGTCAGCATAGCTCCTACCACTAATTTTATTGCACTGGGACCGCATGAGAAAAAGCCAAACCCCAGCATGGAGGAAACTCCACTCTGGGTTGCTGATGACAGAGACTGACTCCGAGTTAGGAATGAGCAGAAAACAGGGCTGTGTATGGGAATGCTGTGTATTGATGTAGTGATAAAGTGCAAGTAAATGTTACCATATGCTCAGTGTTCGTCCTGATTGCACTGGGAGACTCACTTCAAGTCCAGTGTAAAGGCATGCCAATTATGATATTATTCCTGGCCATGTTTTTCATTTGTCTATAATCACCTGAAAATAAGACTCATGCTTTCTCTCATCTTAGTTTGATCAAACTGCAGGGAGAGGAGTCCTCTGCCACAGAATTACCAATGTTGCATCACCATGTTTGTACAGTAGGCCATAAAAGACAAGTAAAATGCCGGCACCAGTGTTAAGCTTGAAGCCACCCTTTCACATTGAGACTGGCAAAAGAGATGCACGCAATGAATTTTCATTATTTCTTAATGAAAATACTATAGCTGTCTCTCAAACCCTGCTTGAAGCACCATCTTTCTCCTGCTACATGCGATTTGTCAAGTCATCAATTACAAATCAATATATCTGATACACTAATATTACCAATGTTAACAAGAGGAAAATTTAAGAATGGACACAAGGCTGGGCTGAAGCAACAGTGCTATTACTTTTACATGTGTAAACAAACCACATCATCAAAACTGTCTGCTAAGTACGCCTACTTCTGTCTTACTGCAGCATGACATGACAGGTCTGAAGCCAGAAGTAATAACTGAGCAGGTTGTTGACTCTCAAATCAACCATAAAAATACAAACAGAGGAAGAGAGTGTTTAAACTATAGTATCACTCATCCTGCAGTCACGAGGAATCATGTTTGTACAGTGCAGCTTCCGGGTGAAGTGGTGTCTCAGTAGGGGTTAAAGCTTAAATATTAAAAGGCATCATAATATGACCATCATCACTGTCATACCGTTGGCAGCAGCAGAACACAGAGTATCTGGCAGCAGCATCTGTCTGACTGCCCCCCTCAGCAGCAGAAAAATCTGTCTGGTCTCTGAGGAACTTCTGCAGGTCTGTCAAAGGGAATCCTTCTTTCTGGTAGCTCTGTTGGAAAAAATATATACTTAACAAATGCCATGAAATGACTGAAACTGCAGTAGAAATACTGTATCTTCTCTGCACTAGCCAGCTGCCATTCATATCTATGTGTATTCAAAGTTGTATGTGGTGAGTAAATAAAAGGTAATTATGATATAATGGAAGTTATTGCTTTGTAGAACATGTAACTCCAGAGAATAATCCCTGCTGATAAACATAGGTATACACTATTTTTTACATTATGTATTTATTTATGGTGGCTGAAGCTCTATATCAGAAAAAGACAATCAAGAACAGGAGAGTCAAATCAATTGTGAGTGTATCTATGCTAGGAAGCAAAAAAAAGTTTCCTGGCACAGACCTGTGAATGCTTCACACGTATCTTCGCTTTCACAGATAATCTCTCAAGTCACTACAGTCTGAAGGCAGCACCTCTATGTTGACATTTTTTTTCATGTGTGACTGAGATCTGTGTATTTTAAGGCAGCTTGAACAAAAGAGTCACATTGAATCAGACATTTTTAGGTCTGGTCACCATTTCCTCTGACTAAATGTGAATTCTGATCACAATCTGCCCTTCTGCTCTGAGATACCACGCTGTTTAATGGCTAAAGAGTGGTTTTGCAGAGCAGCATTCAAGTCCCAGAGAACCAGAACTTTAAAAGAAAAAAAATAACTGTTTGAAATGTTATTATAATTGGCAAAATAATTCTCAGACCAATGACAACAAAAATCTAATCAATTATTCCTTAAAGTTTGAGCTAAAATTTGATTAAGTTCTCTTAATTTGCAAAGGAGAAACAGGTGACCCAACAACATCCTGCCTTCAGTCAAAGACTACTTTTCTACCAGCACACTTATCCCATGAAAGATTTCAGATATGTGTCTTATTTTCCCTGTAATTGCCTTCTGAAAATGCCTTTTATTAGAATGACCTCTAAGAAAATGTTACTTTTATTATTATACCTTTTAATTGAATTCTCTGTATAAAAACTAAAGTAAAATTGATTTTAACATGTCAAAACAGCATCTCAAAACTCTATGCTAAACTGTGAATGTAATTTTATCCTGTAAAATGTCTTTTCTTGTTGCAAGTTATCTCAGGTAGACTAAATAGTTAACCTCAGCAATTGCCACACAAATAACACTAAAAGTAATTTTTAAAAATTACAAACAAAGCATTTCTCATGCATTCTGTTTTTCTAAACGCCATGTCAAAAACTTAAAGCACCTTGATGGTTTCATAAGCATCAGTGATGAGAGCGATGAAGAGCGACAGCACCATGTAGATGAAGAGGGAGATGAAGGAGTAGAGGTAGGCCCGACTGAATATCCACACCAGTGTGTTTTTGTCCTTCAGCTGGGCAAAGGTGGTGAACATGTCATCACCGTTCAGCAGGGAGAACAGGCACTCCGCTACACGACTCAGGCCCTCAAACTAGAGATGAAAGAGAAGACACTGGTTTTAAAAAAGTTAGAAGTCAAAAAATGATAGAAACAGCAATTTAGTAGCTGGAGTTTCACTTGAAGGGATTGCAAAGGATTTCCTTCATTTATAATAAATCTGATCAATATTTTTTAAACAAGACATTTGAAAATGATCAATAAAAAATTGTTAACGTGCCAAATTAATCAAAATCAATCTGATATTATGAGCAAATCAAACATGGAAAATTACAAGACAAGTGATAGAGTGCTGATCTTTTTTACATACTGTATTTCATAAGTCAAATATAGTCGTTTGGACGAATCAATGCTGAGACCTCGCAAACAAGCGATCTCAAAATAAAAGATACATCCTCAGAAGTGATTAGTTGAAGAGGAGAAAAAGAATGTTTGATGTTTTATCTTGAGAAATAAATGACAAATGTGATCAAGACAAAAATTTTGCGAACAACAAAAAAGGAATGAAGTAATCAGATAAAATTCATGTCAGACTTGATTAGAAAAAGCAAAAATTCCAAGCGTGTTAAAAAAAAAAAAAAAGAGCATGCTTAAAGGAAGAGTTCGACCCAGAAAGAAAATTGCTCCTCTTTACTCTGTAAAATTTCCAAATAATCACCTTTTTGGTGACAATATAATTCCTATTCCTGTTTAAAAAACCTCTGTGCAAAAAAAAAAAAAAATTGCTATCAAAGGCAGGAGGAGGGTGAGGCTCAAAAGAAACATGCTGGTGAGGCAGAACAAGATCGACTGAAAAGCAAACATACTGTTTTTGCACACATCAACAGCAAAAATGATATTTCTGCAGAACGTGATAATATCTTGAGACAACATCGCTCTGTGAAGGTAAGGATTAAGCTCTTGAGGATGTGTGGGATGGGAAGTCCAAGAACATCCTTTGTTTATTCTTTTTGTAAATATACAGATGAGCTGGAAGTTGACGGCGAACTGCGGGGGACTCCCCCAGCTGCTGCAGTGTAAATAGCTGACTGGCATCGCACACAGATAAAAACTGTTCAACTTCAGGTGTAGCATCACCGCTGGCCACTCTCACTTCAACTGAATAAAGATGCTATCGCCACAAGCACAACGTGAAGCTTGAGCGCTCATCATGTGCAAAATTTAAAGTGCTTATTATGTATGAATCTTCCCACAAATATTAGTTCACAAGGCAATGAACCATCAGCATCCTCAATTAAATCGATGTGACGCACACACCATAAATCTGTCTGCCACATATTTACAGTAGTTAGTCCTCTCCGTTATGACCTATCAACAGCCTCCATAACGTCAGTGAGATTTCACTCATCCTGAGGCAGCTAATCTCCAACAGCTTGTGCACAGGCTTGTTTAGACGCCCACTACTTGCATGGACTTCCGTAAATAATTTATGTTAGTGGGCTGGGACAGCTAAACATACCGTGTTTTCCCTGATGGCACTTGTTGTCTAAGGATCTGCATCTGACTCCTTCTACAATATCATCTCATTTTGTGTCATTGTAGCTCACACAAAAGAAAAATATTTTCCATGTTACAATTTCTCTTTTCTAATCTCTCTCTAAAAAAAAAAAAAAAAAAAAAAAAAAAAAGGAAAACGCAAGTTTCACTATGGTGGTATTGCATTTTTTGATATGTATGTTAGGTTCAAAAGTGGAAGTAAAACCTGCTTTTTGAGCAGTTTTGAAATCTGATTATCTCACACTGACCAGAAGGTTCAAGATGCTGAGCTTGTTAATACAACATACTGCATCAGGATATTTGCTGCATCCTATACATTTTACCATTTGCCCCTGTGATCTAATGAGAAAAATCTCCCTAAGAATGATTAATTATGATAATTTAAAACAGAGTATTGAACGCATCTGTGAACATGAGTGAATATCTTGTGGCCCACCGGGACCTGTGAAAATTTTATGTACAGTAGTGATCCTATACTGACACCTAGTGGTCCATAGCGAAAGCCCACAGGAAATAAAGCAGTGGGTTCAGGAGTGGACACTGGCTGGACCACTCCAGGACATTGCGATGATTCTTACGGAGCCACTTCTTAGTTGCCCTGGCTGTATGTTTCGGGTCGAGCCACAAGCCATCTTCAATGCAGTCACTGAGATGAAGGAGGTTGTTGGCTAGGATCTCGGGATGCATGGACCCATCCATCCTCCCCTAAAAACGGTGCACATGTCCTGTCCCCTTTGAAGAAAAGCATCCCCAAAGAATGTTTCCACCTCCATGTTTCATGCCTGGGATGATGTTCTTGAGGTTGTACTCATCCTCCTTCCTCCAAACATGCCAAGTGGAGTTTTAACCACAAAGCTCTACTTTGGTCTCATCGGACCACATGACCTTCTCCCATTCCTCCTCTGGATAATCCAGATGGTCATTGGCAAACTTCAAATGAGTCTGGACATGAGCTGGTTTGACTAGGGGGACCTTGCATTTGCTGCAAGTTTTTAATCCTGCAGCAATGGTTTTCCTTGAGACTGTGGTCCCAGCTCTCTTCAGGTCATTAACCAGATCCTGCCGTGTAGTTCTGGGCTGATCCCTCACCTTCCTCATGATCATCAATGCCCCACGAGGTGAGATCTTGTATGGAACCCCTGACCAAGGGGGTTTGACTGTCGTTTTGAATTTGTCATTTTTCTAATAATTATGCCAACAGTTGTCACCTTCTCACAATGCTGCTTGCCTTTTATCCTGTGGCCCATCCCAGCGTTGTGTAGGTCAATAATTTTATCCCTGATATCCTTACACAGCTCACTGGTTTTTAACATTGTGAAGAGGTTGGAATCTGTTTGTGTTGACATGCGTCTTTTAAACAGGTAACAAATTTAAAACAGATGCAGCTAATATGGGTAATGATTGAACAAGAGTGCTTCTTGAAGAGAAAGTAACAGGTCTGTGAGAGTCAGAATTCTTGGTTGGTAGGTGACCAAACACTTACAGTATGTCATGCAATAAAATGTAAATAATTTAAGTATCATACAATGTGATTTTCTTGATTGTTTTAGATTCAGTCTCACGCTTCATGGAAAAACCGGCAAAAGTAGCAGTTTATCAAATAATTATTCTCCCCACTGTGTAGAGCTATAGAAACAGACATGGAGGAATAGAGAGCTAAATGTACAGTGATGGATGCGAGTACAGAATTTGGCAAAGTGAAGTTATACAGATTACTCTTCTTTGAATTTTGATGGTTAATGGAGATTTATTAACAATATTTTGTGAATATTTTATGCCAAAACAAACTTTTATGCTAATGGTCATTCCAAGATGCTGTTTTAGACACTTACAGATGTGAATTCAAATATATTTGGTAGAGCTCTAATACAACCCTTTTCTTATGTTCTAACCAGTTTTGTTGGATTAAATATGAGCAAGGACAATAAAGATGAGAAGGTGGCACACTAAACTCTTGTTGTTGTTCCCCAACTTTCACATCCTGAAACCACTTGGAGTTACCTTCTCATGGTAGGGTCCCAGCACAATCCACCCACAGAAGGTGTAGCCCAGGTAGATCATTCCAGCACAGCAGCAGAAACGCAGGACTTTAGGGAAGGCAGCTTTCATGGTTAAAATCAACACCTAGACAAACACACATGTTCAGTTATAGCTAACGGCATTTAATTAGGGCTAGAGGGGATGTGGTATTTCTGGTAAATATACGTATCCTTATTTCCTATTAATATGTGAAGTGCTCTGATTAATTGTAAATCATCCAATGTTAACATATACCATATGTCAGACTCTGAACAAAGACAGTTACAATACAGGACACTGAACAACAGACCAAGTAACCAACATTACAGTGAAAGTGGAATATTGTCTGCAGCAATGGAAAATGTCCACACATCAACTCACGTTGTATTTCTGGAAGTATCCCAAGTACCTAATCACACCAACCCACACCATTAATGTAGATGTTCCCAGGAAGATACTGCACACATCGTAACTGGTGAGGCTCTGCCAGAGAGAAGAAAACAGCATTTAAATCCTCTAGTTGTTCATTCATGCTGATATGTTCAACTAATATTTGGTGTAAAAGAAGGCACAGTACAATGTTCAACATGGCTACACCCAGTAGTTTAAACACAGCACAATGATGGTTTGTTTAAATTTACCTATGGCTACATGACCGTCAGTTAAACTCTAAAAGTAAAAACATTCATTCATGAAGTAGAAATAATATTGTTTCAGTTGAAAAAGTGAAAATAGTATGAATGGAACTTTTTTACTAAAGTAACATTCTAAAATGTAATCCGAGTATAAATGTCTAATGAAGTCTAATGAAAGTAAGCCGATATTTCCACAGACTATTTTTGTGTAAACCAAACTGAAACTCATTTCACATTAATATAATTTAAGGCATTAGTAACTTCATTTTTATTTCAGGCCTTCAGTGTGAATGATCAATATGTGCCCACTCTCTTTAGTTAATCAGCTTTAAACTTATTTTAAATACTACCCTGTGGGAAAAGTGCTGCTGTATGATATAACTCTAACCTGTGATGGACAGTTTTATGGACATGTTTATAATGTATGCACTTTAAGATGTCTCTTCTGTATTCTTTACCCCTGGTAACTTTGCTGCCATCTTTATCAGGACTCATTGGAAGAAGACATATTGGACCTCAATGTGGCTAAAGTGACAGGATAAGTAACTTTTTTTTAATGAAGAAACTGAATTAGAGGACATGCAACATCATGCCTTTTCTTTCTATCTGTTTGGATATGCTGTGATGGAAACATCAGGGGATCTCCTCTTCCATGTGTTAATCAGTCTTGATGCGAGGAAAACAAGCAAGGATTCAAAAATCTACCAAAGTAGAAGAAAAAATAGTGATTAAAAATAAAATCCCTCCCATACAGAAACTAAAGTACCAGAATAATGTATTTATAGTCAAATGTCACACCTGATAAAACTGTGATAGAGCCTTCATTACATGTGAAAGTACTGTTTGGAAACCTTCATCTGATTCCATTGTTTGGCAATTTTTGAGTTCCATAAAAATAAAAAAAAACTGTACATACAGTACATTCTCATCCTGCCATTAATCCAGATAAAAATATTTTTTTACAAGAAATGCTGACTCAGCAGGAAAAGACCGGGTCGGATTCCTGCCAGTAACAGTTCGTCTGGTTGTGTTGAATAAAGCCGATACAAAGGCTGTAGTATGAAGAACTCCTTCATCCCCTGAGCCTTAAACTGCGCAACTCCTCTCTGGGGGAGATGAAGAAGAAGAGATTCCACACGAGAGCTGAGGGATGACACACATAATACACCAAAAAACTGCAAACACTATAGACATGTCATTCTACCCATGCCTAACTAGGCCTGCTTAATTATGCCTTTTTATTCCTATGCCTATTTATGCCTTTCTATTTGTACATTTTTGATGGATTATTTATTACTCTATTTCGTGTTGGTACTACTTTCTATGTGCGGATGCCTTCTGTGTGCTTTTTCTGCATTTTTGTGTACACGCTATGCTGTGTGTAGTGCAGCGGAGAAATTGATTTCCTTGGAAGAACATATCTTAAGGGATAAATAAAGTTCTACTCTAGTAATCTACATGCTCACTTGCTTACTCCCTCGGATGGTGTGTATTTATGCAGACACAGTAATTAGCCAGCGTGGTTCATTTCCAATCCAGTAAAACTAGGGGAAGAAACTTTACATAGCAGCGACAGACAGAGCAGACGTTCACTTTCAATTAAAATTATCTTTATGGTCTTCAGATTGAGGGCTTTGACTCCAAAGTCCACAGTTTTATTACTCAGATGTTTGATAGGATACCAGAACGTACAATCCAAGGTGACAGAATGCATGGAAATCAGGACACAGCGTCGTAAGGCATGGTTAACTTTACCTTGGCTTGTATCTCCATCTTCAGTATGGACCCCACTATGGCCAAGAGGTCGCTGGTAATGACCAGCAAATACCAGCCATTCAGAAACTCGCTCTGGTCGTCCTCACACACCTTTCGACTGTAGTTCTCATGCAGAAATTTGGAAAACCTCTGAGAGCAGAAACATATTTGTATTATATATTAAATGCAACTCATTCATAGGGACTGTTGTTTGAAAAAGGTAGAAATAATGACTCCTTGTCAATCCTGAACAACTGGTAAGTAAGCAAGTAAAGAAACAAAAAACAGGATAGAAACTGTATTGTTTGAACAGTGTGAGCAAAGACCGAACTACTGACCTGCAGCAGCCCGACAGCCAGTATGATTGAACGGGTACACAATACAGCTGACGTGACACAGGCAATAATGATGAAGCCATCAAACACCAGGAGATAATGAGTGTTCTTCTGAGCTGAAACAGTTACAGCATGTGAGATATGTGTGTCATATACTTCCCTGGCATTACTGATAACTTGCAGTAAAAAGCCCCCCACAGTTCAGGATTGAAGGTATAGTTACATAAGATTAGATATTGATCATAGTTTGTCCATGTTTATTTAACATTTAGTAGAATTACAGAAATTGTGACGCATGACATAACACGCATGACATGTGAAGGTGCTTTCAGTTAACAACACAAAACAAGTGTGACCCTGTGACACTTGAAAATTACTTCTACAATTAGATATTTAACAATTTGCCACTGTCTTCTAAATGTGTTATCAGCTCTTAATCCCACAAACTCATTTTTATATATTTTCTTGTTTCTACATATTTGATTTTTCCAACAATTTGGATAAGCAAACCTTACCTGTGCCAGATATTTTCCAGTCATGACACGCAGAGCTCTGTGCGTCAATATCCAAGAAAATTTTCACTTTTCCACTGTGGCCCTGGTTGTCAAAAGTTATCTAGAGGGAACATGATAAGATCAGTGTTAAGCAGGATTCAGTTCTTGCTATAGTCTATGAGAGAACTCAAACACATCTCACATGAGATCTCTGGTGAATATTTAGCTGGATTTCACCTTCTGATGTGGAAAATACTCGAACCGTACCGTGACAGAGAACATGTAGCAGTCGGGTAATTCTCGTGAACGCACTGTCTGGAGGTTGATTCCTTTCAGCTGGAAGCTTACTTGGATGTCAACAAGTCTGAAAGTGTAATGAATGGTTTTAGTGTACTTTAGTGCATGATGAGGACTGGCTGCACTCACACAGTGCATTGACCCATGATGCATACCTGTAAAAATCCAGATCAAAAAAAGATGAATTCTGGGTCTTCCATTGATTTGCTGTCTGAGGATCATGTGACATGCAATCTGAGAGGTATGAGATGAACAGGGAGAAAAGATGAATCCTGGTATCTTCTGACTACATGCATACACTTCAAGGGAAGTGATTGGAGCATGGAACCACTTTAGCCAGAAATGCCCTGATCAAATTCCCGTAGTCGCACAAGTTCAAGTCTGACAAGCTGCCCAGTACAGCCAGTTTGATCTGCTGGTCGTTGAGCAACTGAAGCAACTGGGGATTATTACCTCAACAGTGGTAATAAACAGAGATAAGCAGCGACAAACTGGACCACTGCATGTTAATATCATCTCTCATATGATTGATGAGTCAGTAATTTCAGGTTACATCCTTGTGATAGACTTTAAAGCCTTTTTGAAGTACAATTTGAATTTATAAATGCATTGTGTACCTGGACATGCAATTTGAAATCTAGTTAAAAATGTAACCAAGTCTGCTAGACGATATAAAACCACAAGCATTTTAAATCAGAGCAACTGAGAACAGTAATCATTTCTGATTGAGATGCTGATAGCCTAAATTAGTAGTCTGGGATTCACCTATATAATTCAATGAAAAAGGAAATCTCCCTCACCTTTCTCTAGCTCTGCGTCTATGTCATAGGCTTCGTCCGAGGGCTCCATGCTGCCCCTCTTGTAATACTCTTTACAGATGATGAGCGGCAGAAGCTTGTCGTCTTTATCCTTAGCGTAGCTGATGGGACCAAGTGAGAGCCGACCCAGCTGACTGTACTATAAGCATCAGAAGCCGCATGTAAACACTGTTCTTTTGTGATTTATATTATATTGACAAGTGGCTGCTGAAGAACACATGAGCAGAAAGTCTGAAAAAACATTTAAGGAACTCAAGAAAACCTAAAAGATCAATTAACAGGAAAAAGCCATTAATGTGTACGTTCAGTCACACAGAGTGTGTTTGGAATATGTCACCAGTCAAATTCACATTATTTCATGATCATCATGATTACATTTCTGGATGAATCTTTACTCCCCATGAATGACTTATACATATTTTTAGTGACTGACTATTAACTTGCAAAACCACAATAGAGCACAAATTCGTAAATATTGTATTGACAATGTTGTGTTGAAAGTTCTGTTCAGGGTTTAACAACACAACAATACATTGGCGACCTCTCCAGGGTGTACCCCACCTCCTGCCTTTAGCCAGCTGGGATAGGCTCCAGAAACACCCGTGACCAGCAAAGCGGAAAAGAAGCTACAGAAGAGACGATTTTGCTCGTCTTGTCTACAAGTGGATAGATGGATGGTTGGACGGACGAACGGTTTAACAGCAGCGAAATGTACCCCTTTAAATAAAGTCCCAACTCTAGTACAATGCAAACTCCACCATTCCACCATTACTGGGGAACACATATCAATGCCACACGAAAGGAATGCACGTCTACGCAACGTCTATACTTTGGCTTTTGGCTGTTTTTTACTCATTGTACAAAAACAAACTTTGATAGTGTTTAATATGCCTATCCTGTTTATCTGACAGGACTTGAACTCTACATATTACAAAATTTTGAACCGTGGTAGAAGTACCCCAGGCGGTGCAGGTTGTGTGTGTGAGTTGTTGGGGGTTGAACTTGCCTGATCCAAGACATAAAACAGACTGTCATAGACATCATGCTGTGTGTAGACGCTGATGCTGTAGTCGTCCTCATCTACCCCACTGTAGCCCTTCAGGAAGAGGTTTTTGAAGGCCATCTCATTCTCCTCCTTATACGACACCACCAGCTGGTTGTTGAGGCCGAAGAGGATGAGCTACAGCAGGAACAACAGACCTTTATGTTATATGTAGCTGGACAAAATGTATTTTTTAAACTCTGTCCCAAAAATATTTGTGTAAATTCAGTTTACTAGAGCTGAAATAAACTGCATTTTAATTCAACAAATTGGTGTCAGCAATTACTAGATGTCACCCAATAATTGAGTTTTAAGGTTAAAAGTAGTAATTTTTTGCAGCAGAATAGAATAAAAACAACTAGCTCTTAATCAGCCATTAAGAAGAGAAGCAAGGTTTAGATATATGGGTGTTTAAGGGTGGGATCCATTTATTTCCTCATTTGACTCATCAAGAAAAGTATTGCATAAGTCTCCACACATACAACACAACTAATGTTACATACATTCTGCAACTCGTTTGGATGGGTAGTAGACTTTGGGGTCACCCAGAAAACATACTTGTGTAGTGATCATGATGATCTTCAGTATCTGTACCCCAAGTTTCCAGGGTAACTGTCTCCTGGCCCGGTACTTCTCACATGGGCTCATGAAGTAATACCTGAGGTCGTCTCTCAGGTGGTCCTCTTTGATAGCATCTTCAGTTAAGATTGAACTGAAACAAAAGTTACAGCACCAAATAGAAGCTTCATGAAGGACCAGCTCACTGGTGAGCTGCCCTCCATTTTTAGCTGATTTCAGCAGAATAATGTGGAAGGATGAAAATGAAAAAAGGGAAGTGATAGCAGTTATTCCATGATTTTTTCGTCCACAGAGGGTTTCAGTGCACTAGACTGGTCATCTATTACAGAAAGAACTCCATGTCCTTAGTACACTGCCTGCATTCATGGTGCAGACTGGTTTAAGTCCAAGGTTAGCTCAGTGACAGCATGACAGTGTTTTCTCAATAGTTTGCCAAAACTCGTTTTTAATGTTTGCTGAAATTAGCCTTTGCCTGCTGTATTTAAATATTTTGTTTTTAATGCTTTAAATACGTGGCTGTGAAAAAGTGAGAAGCGTTTCTGAGTAATATCCAGGGATTGCAAATAAAAGTTCACTTTGGTGAATACAGTCGGTTTTAGTTGATCCTGCGTGTTAGTTCATGTTTTTTTAGTAGCGCTAATAATATATCAAGATTTAAAGTGTCGACAATATGTAATAAAAAACAATCAAGAATATAGAATGACTTACTTTGTTGAATTCCTCCTGTCCAAATATCGGACCAATAATTCCATGATTGATTGTCCACGTGGACACAGTTGCCGGTCGACTATGTAGGTGTGAAACGGCTGACACACAGCAAAGACAACTTCTGTCAGCAGAGTTTTGTCACAAACTTGTCTCCAGTCGACTGATCAGGTTATTAGATTCAGGCGGCGCACAGGTTTCCAATTGATGGTCCGGGAGCCACTGAGGGTCCCCCTGAGGAAGAAACCTGGTCCACCACCAAAACCACACGGTGCCTTATTTATGCAGTTCCTCAACTCTGACAAAAAAAAAAAATGAACCTTCAGTTTCTTTCTTGGTGTTTTCATATTTATATCTTTTTTAACGGAAGGTTAACATTTTTTTTTGAATGTAAAGCATTTAATTTGGGATATACTGGAATGGACTACAGAAGTTATAACTTTGGTTTCGTCCAGATTAGTTTCAACACGGTGCGCAATTGTGAGCTGATATATTTGTAAAATCAGTGAAATCATCCAGTCCAACATTTAACAGACAAAACCCCCTCAGGTGGGGCTTAGATAAAGATCTGTGGGCTGAGATCACAAAATCAACATCGTGGTTTTTGATCAAACTACTCTATTTATTTTTTGCACTTTGTATTAAACATGAACTGCTAACCAGGACATTCTTGATGGCGTAATAAAGAGACGACTCTTGAATGGGAACTCCAATAGTTTCAACTTGAGTCAGTGAGTAAATGGTTACATTTTAATAGGCTTTAATAGGAGAGATTCTGCTCTCCCTCAAACTGCAGAGCATCGCTCTCATTGTCATTGTGGGGTCGCTCAGCAGTTTTGGGGGCGCCCATAATGAACTTGGTACTAACCAGTGACGTGCGCTGAGGTTCATGGCTGGTGAGGCACTGACTTCATCATAATCAGATTTACAAACATATGAATCTACAGTGTAGCTTATTCACCATCTAATTAGCAACAGTGAGTAGGTTATATTTAAAATCACATATCAGAATTATTTACACATGTAACATAGTTGAATAAGTTGTAGTTAAAATCCCGCTAAAATGGGGAAACTACGCCCTCTACTGTTCTACATGTCTGCATCATGCCTGCTTCATGTTAGCGAAGCATGATGGGAAATCCTCAGTACGCCGGAGGATTTTCCTGAGACAGGTAATGTCCGTGCGTCTGTGGACAAAATAAATTATAATTTTGAAAAGCTACGGAAGCGTAGAGCTGCCAGACCAAGAAAATAAAAACCGGGACGTATCACATTATTTCGTGATACGTATCACGTTATTTCGTGATAGTATCACGTTATTTCGTGATACGTATCTCGTTATTTCGTGATACGTATCACGTTATTTCGTGATACGTATGTCGTTATTTCGTGATAGTATCACGTTATTTCGTGATAGTATCACGTTATTTCGTGATACGTATCTCGTTATTTCGTGATACGTATCTCGTTATTTCGTGATAGTATCACGTTATTTCGTGATAGTATCACGTTATTTCGTGATACGTATCTCGTTATTTCGTGATACGTATCTCGTTATTTCGTGATAGTATCACGTTATTTCGTGATACGTATCTCGTTATTTCGTGATACTATCACGTTATTTCGTGATACGTATCACGTTATTTCGTGATACGTATCACGTTATTTCGTGATAGTATCACGTTATTTCGTGATACTATCACGTTATTTCGTGATACGTATCTCGTTATTTCGTGATACGTATCACGTTACTTCGTGATAAGATGTTATGTTGACCCTGCGTTTGCGGATTAAGCGGTTTAGAAGATGAATGAATGAATGAATGTTATGTTGACATGATGGAGCTTGTATCCATGCAGCCGGCCGTGTCCCTCCAGCTCATCAATGAGGAATGACGCTACCTCAAGAGGGTCCGACTCGTTTTTCTCCGGTATAGCCCCATATTTTTCAAGTGTCGTCTTATATAAATTTCATCCACGGAGCCCAATAACTGTAAAATCTCACCATGTCTCAAGCCAAGCATGAAATATAATTCAATGGCATCATGTAAAGGAGTCATGATTTACTGATGGCCAGCAGACAGTAAATAAAACCACTTTAAAAAGTCGTATCACGTTATTTCGTGATACGTATCACGAAATAACGAGATACTATCACAAAATAACGTGATATGTATCACAAAATAATGAGATACTATCACAAAATAACGTGATACGTATCACAAAATAATGAGATACGTCTCACAAAATAACGTGATACTATCACGAAATAACGTGATACGTATCACGAAATAACGTGATACGTCCCGGTTTTTATTTTCTTGGTGTGGCAGCTCTACGCTGCCGTAAAAAGCACTTAAAACTTTTAAGTTAAAAGTTAATCTGGGATACATGCCTGAAAACAAACACCATTAGACTATCTCTGTTTCATTTTGTGTCAGGTCAAACATTAACTCTGTGTTCATTGTTTCACTGGTAAAGAACGTGTCCAGTACAGCTAGCTAACAGGTGGTGTCGGTGTTTCCCCAGACAGGACATGTGCTTTGGTCCACAATTTGACACCTTGTACACTGTCTCCTGTGTCCATTTGTTGTGTCCAAGTTCATGTGATTTGGTTAAATAAGCTAAAATAATATAAAAAGATGGTAACAGTTAATGGTGGAAAAATATGCTACGTTTATTTTGTATTTTATTTTTTTAAGAGGAAATGAGATTTGCTTTGTTCATCTGGCTGTATAAAAATCACTTTACGATCACTAAATCATATACGTATAGTATAGTAGCCTATATGGGAAATCCTCAGTACGCCGGAGGATTTTCATGAGACAGACAGGACATGTGCTTTGGTCCACAAATTGACACCTTGTACACTGTCTCCTGTGTCCATTTGTTGTTGAACGCAGAATAAACCCCCACCTGAGCTATTGCCACCACATGAGTTCCAGAGTGTGATTAATGCAGAGAAGACATACATCGGTCACACACATACCAACTGTAACACACAAATAAGCACATTTGATTACAAAAACGTTGTTACCTACATGTTGTTTACTTATAAATGAAGCCCATGCACCGCTCCTTCTGAACAAAAGCATTAATAACATGTTTGTAGAAATTTTCCTTCTTTGTTTTACAGGTCTGTCTAAATTGAGATCACTGCCAGTGAAGAAAGTCATCCTTGATCAGTCCTGTTTTCACTCACCTTGCCGTTCTATAAAGATTTTGAGTAAGGCAAGGCGAACGTAAAAAAAACAAATAAATGTCTGCACTTGACTTGCTGACTAGATAGGAGCTTGCTGTCATTAATTCTGCGGCTGAGGAGTCCCAGGAAGCCCTGGGATCACCAGCGCCCCCTACCGTGACTCAGGAGAACGGTGTGCCTCACTTAGTACCTTTTCCCAGCCGAGGATAGCTCAACTCAAAAATGACGTTACACACATAGTGGTTGACAAAAAACAAATCTTTACTCAAATCTACACACTGCATACAAATCAATTGTTCACAAACAAAGAGAATATTATCCGGACACGTTGTACTGGTTGCAGTCAGGGAAGGCAGGTGCTCACCTGCCTTCCCTGACTGCACGTCTCTGGGTCCTCCACCTCGTCAGCATCACGCTGCTGCTGTTGCTGCAGGCATGGAGGACGTTGATGTCTTCAAGGGCGGCGGAAAGGAGCCGCAATACCATGTTGAAATACTGCCTGCACACAACCATACATCAATACCTGAGTCGAGTCTAGTATGTTAGCATGGAGAAACAGTTTGTGACATTTAATTTTTGCTTGAATACCAGTGACAATTCATAAGGCACCCTAACCACAATGGCAAGCAGTATAATGCAGAAAACTTGGATCTGGATGATTACTGGTAGATCTTTCAGGAGGGCTCGAATAAAATCACGGATCCCCTTACCAATATACTTCAGTGACTCTGTGATGAAGGTCACAGTGATTAAAGAGATCACTTAAGCAGAGAGGGATCCTTTGAATATAACTTTGTATGAACCAATAACATTTCCACACAGCTACTGAGAACTAATTCCTGTTTAAAAGAACGCTAAACTGTAACAAGATCAAATTTGTATGCAAAACGCTTCCACACAGGACCAGGTAGTGCTGTCTGCTTCGGAAATCTGATTGGCCCCTTCAGATGCCACCCCATTATCCCATACTATGATTGGATAATTCTCAAGTGAAACAAGGGGACTTGTTAGTAATTCAAGTAGATATGAAAGATGCTAACTCCATCCCACCGCTGCACAGATCAAAACTGACTTGGACCGGAGAAACAGCAGTCCGGATATACCTGTTTGTACAATAAAGTGAAATACTTAATTCCTTTTGCTAATAGAATGTATGAAAATATATGTTTTATACATTTTGGAAACATGTATGCCTAAAAATATAAACTAATAAGCGTAATGAAACCTGTTCATGTATTGAATACAGAAGTCATCAGATTGCACTACCTTTATTGGAGGCACCAACTGCAGGGGGTTAACAAAGAAAACTTTATAATATTCCTTGCAAGGGTTATCTTGAAAAATCAAGCTGCTTCTGAACAGCTCTGAAAAAAAAACCCACAACCACAGAAGGGTTTTGCCATTTTATATTGTTCATAATACTATCTATAATTTCTAACCTATATACTTAAATATTGGAATATCCAAAAAAAAGATACAGGTAATTAAAAGCATTTTTCTTCACCTTGTAATGGTAAATCCAGTTCCAGATAATGCTGACAATGAAGCACACAGCAAACAGTCTCCTGAAATGGATGAACCAGGACACCATTGACTTCAGCTGAGTGCATAGGATGGCCACTACAGCCAGAAAAAACAGCCCACTCAATGCAGACAGATGATATCTCATATACAGTACCTCCAAACACGACAGTCTTCTCGATATGAATATTACCTTGTGTCAATAGTGTGTTAAGGTCCACACCAAAATTGTCTTCAAAATGCCCCCTCCACGCCTCATAGTCATGTGTTCTTAGGTCCACCAGTATGTGACTCACGGCATTGTCCAGAGCACCTGTACTCCAGTTCTCCAAAAGTGTCTGAATCTCTCTAATGGATTGTCTGGACATTTTGACTTTGGCAGCATAGAACACATTGTAATGGGAATTTCACCTGTGTGGATTTGAAGAGAATAGAGAGGCCTGTTCTCAGACAACTCTGCTCAGTTAAGTTGTTTTGGTCCATTCCAGTGTGCAAGGTCGCCTGATAAAGATGTTTTTCTCGGCGTATGTGAATGCCTCCTACACTGCTTTCCCAGGTGTAGCGAGGGCTTCCCCACACTGCCTGAGAAACCCCGTCTTTCTCAGACAGTGTGGTGCGTTGTTTATTAAGGCATATAAAATTATAGGGTTTCCAGCGCCATGTTGGAGTCAGCTGCGGGTTGCGTACGAACGCCCAGCACGGTTGATGCTACTCTACCTGGATCGTTGGGCTCCCCGATTCGTGTGTCAAGGTAAGAGACTGAGCACATCTGGAATGCTTTAGCTCAACCAAAGAATTTGTGGGTACTGTCCTATGCTCTGTGGAGGGAATGAACGACATTTGTTCTAGCATCATAGGGGGTCCTGGGACTCAAAGTACATTACTATGCTCTGTGGGGAATGAAACTACGAGCTTACTCCAGCTGTTCTTTGTGGAGGATGTAGCTACCAGTTTATTCTAGCATCATAGTTGTATATTATCTACTGTTTGCTGCTCATTATTTGTTGTTTGTTTGCTCTATGCTCTGCGGAAAATAAACCATTCATTTATTATAGCATCATAGCAGTTTTCTGTCTGATTTATTGTGTGAGTTTTTCTGTGTACCTACCTCCGGCGGACCTGCAAAATTTTTCACAAAACACACATCAGCAGAGTCACTGGGCTGAGGAGAAAATGTAACATGAATTAACATGACAATGCCCTTCTACTGCATTGCACGTGCAACAATACTGTAACAGCATTTAGTCTGAATAGGTATAATAATGGAGCTTGATACATCAGGGCTATCACATTTAAAACAATGATTGCATAAATGAGAAGCTTCAATAATATATTTAGGATCAGACATGTTCAGGAAAAGACACATGACACAGTCCTCTGAATTACGACCACATACCAAACCAACTCCTTCCATTTCCTGTATCAGTCTGCTGAGGAAACACTTGAACACGGAGGAGCAAGTTGACTGCTGAGCGATGCACTTCATTTTCATCTTTTGTTCATCAATCTGTAAAACAAAAAGAATATGCTGACAATGGCTTCTCTCATAAACTTGGCTTCCAGAAATCACAAGCCACCACTGAGGTGACTGATCAAATCACTGATCAGGTCCAGAAGTTCCGGTTGAACACTTTAATGTTGTTGCTTGACAGGGTGTACAGAAACATAACTGGCTAGATTTGTCTAAGCTTGTGGTTTCTAAAAAGGGAGGAATAAAGAGGAAAAATCACTGTCAGAAATACACGTATATAACTACTACATCTAGTCATAATAGGTGGCTGAATGTCAAAAAGGTTGTCTGGCGTATGCTACCGCTACCTAACACTGACACTAGATGGCGCCTTGACACCACATCGTGGACACGGCAGCCCCCTAATTGGTTTCTAACCTGGTGGATCACGCATAGCACACATGGGAGGAAGCAAATGGTCTCCACAGATAAAGAACACATCTTAAAAATATCAATAGCGGATGCACATTACTTACAGTACATTTCTATGGATGCACACAACAGTTGAAAACGATAGCTGTAACACCCGTTTGGAACTTAATTAGTAAAACTGCTGAAGTACGCAAACTTTGTCGTCTCTATGAACTGCAGTGGGTAGATGGACTGTACCACTCGGGAGAAGAGGCGTGGAACGTTCCATTCCTAAGGACAGGGGTGGAGTAGTCCAAAGGCTGCTGGCTTTTTTAAACAAACAACTAATGTTACATACATTCTGCAACTCGTTTGGATGGGCAGGAGACTTTGGGATCATACAGAAAACATACTTGTGTAGTGATCATGATGATATTCAGTATCTGTAACCCAACATCTTCAAGAACTTTCTTAACTTCCAGTGGATTGACTTAAACAGCTTTGCATAACCATGACCTGGATAACTGAGAACCTACACAGACATCTGTACCCCAAGTTTCCAGGGTAACTGTCTCCTGGCCCGGTACTTCTCACATGGGCTCATGAAGTAATACCTGAGGTCGTCTCTCAGGTGGTCCTCTTTGAAAACATGTTCAGTCAAGATCGAACTGAAACAAAAGTTACAGCACCAAATAGAAGCTTCATGAAGGACCAGCTCACTGGTGAGCTGCCCTCCATTTTTAGCTGATTTCAGCAGAATAATGTGGAAGGATGAAAATGAAAAAAGGGAAGTGATAGCAGTTATTCCATGATTTTTTCGTCCACAGAGGGTTTCAGTGCACTAGACTGGTCATCTATTACAGAAAGAACTCCATGTCCTTAGTACACTGCCTGCATTCATGGTGCAGACTGGTTTAAGTCCAAGGTTAGCTCAGTGACAGCACGACAGTGTTTTCTCAATAGTTTGCCAAAACTCGTTTTTAATGTTTGCTGAAATTAGCCTTTGCCTGCTGTATTTAAATATTTTGTTTTTAATGCTGGCTGTGAAAAATTGAGAGGTGTTTCTGAGTAATATCCTGGGATTGCAAATAAAAGTTCACTGTGGTGAATAGTCGGTTTTAGTCGATCCTGCGTGTTAGGTCATGTTTTTTGGTAGCGCTAATAATCTACCAAGATTTAAAATGTCGACAATATGTAACAATCGAGAATATAGAATAACTTACTTTGTTGAATTAATCCTCCCCAGATATCGGACCAATAATTCCATGATTGTCCACGTGGACACAGTTGCCGGTCGACTATGTAGGTGTTAAACGGCTGACACACATCAAAGACAACTTTTGTCAGCTTTGTCAGAGTTTTGTCACAAACTTGTCTCCAGTCGACTGATCAGGTTATTAGATTCAAGGCGACCCACAGGTTTCCAATTGATGATCCAGGAGCCACTGAGGGTCCCCCTGAGGAAGAAACCTGGTCCACCACCAAAACCGCAGTTCCGTGTATATGCAGTTCCTCAATTTCTTTTACGATAAGAAAATAAAAAACTAGTTTTGGTTTTGACACTTTGAATTCAACAGGAACCTCTAACCAGGACATTCTTGATGGCGTAATAAAGAGACAACTCATATTGGAGAAATACTCGGGGGGACTGTATTTTGCTTGTTGGAACCACCTCATCCAATCCACAGTTGTAACTCCAGTCAGAGAGCAGGCACCACACAGGGAATAGTTCAGATTTTTTGGATTTAATCAAATACTTGCAGCATTACAGAACTTTAATTTCAAACGACTGTTTCATATGGGAAACAACGTCCATAGATCATGTATGGTAACTCGCTGCACACCGGGCTGAACATCTCCGCTAGGACCCCACAGCACACCTGGACTGCTCTAAAAGGTGCAATGTTGGAACTTAGTATTAACATTACTCTAGCTCTTCAAGATGCTGTTGTTCTTGCTGGCGTGGAGGAGGTGGATCCCCTCGAAGGCAGGAGAGAAGTCACAAACATCAATACCTGCAGTCAAGTTAAATATATTACCATAGAGAAACAGTATGTGATATTTACTGTTTGCTTAAATAACATTGACAACTCATAAGGAATCCTCACCACAATAGCAAGCACTAGTGACGAAAACTGGCATCTGTAGGATAACCGGTAGATACTTGAGGGCTCGAATAAAACCACTGATCCCCTTGCCAACATACTTCAGTGGTTTTATGATGAAGGTTACAATGGTATATGAGATCGCCTAAACAGAGAAGGATGATGAAAGCAAAATTTTGTATGAACGAATAACATTTCCACACAGCTACTGAGAACTTATTCCTGTCTAAAAGAATGCCAACGTTGAACAAGATCAAATTTGTATGCAAAACGCTTCCATACAGGACCAGGTAGTGCTGTCTGCTTCGGAAATCTGATTGGCCCCTTCAGATGCCACCCCATTATCCCATATTTTGATTGGATAATTCTCAAGTGAAACGAGGGGGCTTGTTAGTAATTCAAGTAGAGATGAAAGATGCTAACTCCATGCCACCGCTGCACAGGTCAAAACTGACTTGGACCTGAGTAACAGCAGTCTGAACATACCTCTGATTGTACATTGAGGTGAAATACTTCATTCCTTTTGCCAATAGCATTTATGAAAATATATGTTTTATACATTTTGGAAACATATATGCCTAATAATATAAACTAATAAGCATAATAAAACCTGTTCATGCATTGAATACAAACGTCTAAGTTATTTCTAACCTATATACCTAAATAAATAGAATATTTAAAAAAACATATACAGGCAATTAAAAGCATTTTTCTTCACCTTATAATGGTAAACCCAGTTCCAGATAACGCTGACAATGAAGCACACAGCAAACAGTCTCCTGAACTGGATGAAGCAGGATACCATTGACTTCAGCTGAGTGCATAGGATGGCCACCAGCCCAATCTGGAACTCAATGCATACTGGTGTGTTATTTCCACCATTATGTGACTCATGGCATTGTCCAGAGCCCCTGTACTCCAGTTCTCTTCACCCTTCAAAAGTATCTCGATCTCTGTAATGGATTGTCTGGACAGATTGACTTTCGCATCATAGAACACATTAGTCGAGTCACTGGGCTGAGGAGAAAATGTAACATGAATTAACATGGCAATGCCCTTCTACTGCATTGTGCGTGCAACAATACTGTAAAAGCATTTAGTCTGAATAGGTTTAAATGGAGCTTGATAAAAACATACATGACACAATCCTCTGAGAAATGACCACATTCCAAACCAACTCTTTCCATTTCCTGTATCAGTCTGCTGAGGAAACACTTGAACACAGGGGAGCAAGTTGGCTGCTCAGAGATGCACTTCATTTCCATCCTTTGTTCATCAATTTGTAAAATAAAAATAGTACGCAGACAATGGCTTCTTTCATCAACTTGGTTTCCAGAAATCACAACCAAATCACTGCGAGTCCAGAAGCTCCGGTTGAACACTTTAATGTTGTCAAAGAGGCTGGACAGAGTGTACAGAAACATTACTGGCTAGATTTGTCTAAGCTTGTGGTTTCTAAAAAGGGAGGAATAAAGAGGAAAAATTACTGTCAGAAATACATACATATAACTACTAAACCCTCGAGAACTGTTTGGTCCAAAAAAGGACATTTTTGTTGTTTTTATGCGTTTCTCTCCCAATAAATCAGTCAATTGACAGGCTAAATATATGAAATTTTGCCAGTAATTTTCTTTCAAATTTGTTTTCTAAATTCCTTAATGCCTGTCATTGAAAGTGTATAGAATAGCAGATTTTCACCGTGTATACACATTACCTGATTGGGCCAAAAATGCTCCCTTGACTCCCATTTTTCATATACTATAAGCATATATATACAGTATACATACACACACACACACATATATATATATATATCTTTATATATTATATATGCATATTATATATATTAATATATACAATGGGCGGCACGGAGGCACAGTGGTTAGCGCTGCCGCCTCACAACACGGCGGGTTTGAGTCCCGCTCTGTGCGGAGTTCGCATGCTCTCCCCGTGTCTGCGTGGGTTCTCTCCGGGTTCTCCGGCTTCCTCCCACCTCCAAAAGCATGCACTTCAGGTTGATTGGCCGGTCCAAATTGCCCGTAGGAATGAGTGTGTGTGCATGGTTGTATGTCTTTGTGTGGCTCCGCGGTGCACTGGCGTCGTGCCTGGAGTGTCCCCCACCTCACGCCCTATGCCGCCGAGATAGGCTCCGGCTCCCTGTGACCCGCTGCGGCGGATACAGCGGTGGTAATCTGAAAATGACTGACTGACTGACTATATACAATAATGCTGACATGTTTTTATGAAACTAGATTTTCATTGTCTGCAGCAGGACAATGACCCCAAAATCACCCCACAACCCAGTAACAGACCCACTGTCTGTGATCACACATCTGCAAAAACATTCATCCAATAGTTGTAATATCTTTTTTCAGAAGTATTAAACTGTGCACTTACTTGGAAATATTCCATATTTTGTGTTTTTCCCATTGGAGGAAAAACAGGGTTCTAATGGCAAATTCCATATAAACATATATAATAATAATAAAAAATATAACAAACTTTATATCTATGGATAGGGCTGAAGTAATGGAAATTATCTGATGCATTGAAAGAAAAAAGTTTCTGTATATCATTTTTTTACACGTTTATGAGACAGCTGTTTTTGGACCCGATTAGATAATGTGTATAGCCATTTTAATCGGTTTTCAAAGGTTAATCTAGTCATAATAGGTGGCTGAATGTCAAAAAGGGTTGTCTGGAGTATGCTACCGCTACCTAACACTGACACAAGGTGGCGCCATGAGACCACACTGCGCACCGCAGCCCCTTGATCGGTTTCTAAATTGGTGGATCACGCATAGCACACATGGGAGGAAGCAAATGGTCTCCACAGATAAAGAACATATCTTAAACATTTCAATAGCGGATGCACATGACTTACATTTCTATGGACGCACGTAACAGTTGAAAACGATAGCTGTAATACCCGTTTGGAACTTAATTAGAGTAATTGCTGCACTCCGCAAACTTATCCGTCGTCTCCGCGAACTGCAGCGGGTACATGGACTGTACCGCTCGGGAGAAGAGGCGCGGAACGTTCCATTCCTAAGGGCAGGGGTGAAGTAGTCCAAGTGCTTCGGGCTCTTTTAACAATCTGAATGAAATCAAAACCTGTGTGACTTATTTTATGAAAGTATATATTTTCATTTACAGGCTAAAGTTTCAACAATGTGAAACAGAAATATTCAGCAGAGCTTCTGCACATCATGTCATGAGGACTTTACTTTCTCCCTATATAGCAGAACCATGCCTCTGATGTCTCCAGCTACCTCCAGCTCAGGCAGCATTCATGTTTTGTTTGAGATTTTTACAATCCCATTTTCTATTTCTAATCTAGTTGTCTAATTTATCTTGTGGATAAATGCCACAGGCCATTTCATGGGCTCCTGTCTGAAAGTCCAAAAGCTTACCCAGCCACAGCTGGTGACCGCTGTTACAGGTGTGCCCAGACCCATAAAGTGGAGACATGCACCTTAAAGAAACCGTGCAATCGATGTAAGGAGATACATCTAACCATCCCGCACGACATCAATTACAACAGTCCCAGGCGATCAGCTTCCCTGAAGAATTGAGGGCCCTAATAGCAGGAAAGGTGCTGGCAAAGGACAGCCACCTCAGCTCCCTTGCCCCTGAATACAACCAAGCACTCGAGCTGATCAGAGTAGGAGGGAGATTGAGGCAGGCTGATGACTTGGAACCTGATGCTATTCACCCCATCATTCTCGACTCCAGACACCCCCTAACCAGCCTCCTCATCAGGAGCTACGATGCCAACCTCCTTCACCCAGGTCCAGAAAGGGTCTACGGTGAACTCCGATGGAAGTGTTGGAGAATCGCGGGAAGAGGAGCCATTCACAAGCATCAGTTTGCTTGTATGGAGTGCCAGAAATAGAGAGCCGCTGTGGTAGCGCCCAAGATGGCCGATCTATCTCCAGCCCGCCTACGCCTATACAGGCCTCCTTTCTGGTCAACAGGAGTTGACTGCTTCGGACCCTTCACCATCAAGGTCGGCAGATGAGTGGAGAAGCGCTGGGGCATCCTGTTCAAATGCCTAACCACCAGATGTGTCCATCTGGACTCACTGGAGAGTGTGGATGTTGAGGCATTCTTAAAGGAGAGGATGTCGTAAACAGAATGACTTTATTAGTCTTTTATGGCATCATGCCACAGGTGTTGTTTTACTGCTGTTTCTCTGCCCCATCCCTTAGAAAAATAATGTAAACAGGGAACGCCCCAAGTGAATAATGGAGAGGGTTCGGCAGAAACATTTTGAGAACGGGTTGGAGATCCGTAACTGAGCACAGCTCTGTCCGTTCTCCTCGCGAGTAAAAAATATAAACTGTTGTCTTCTCCTTTTTGTGTGTTTTAAATGTTCTAGGTTGGTTGAACCTGACAACTTACAATTTCAAGGCGAGTCCATCCAAACTCTAAATAAACACATATGTAATAATTATATAAACCAGCACGTGGACATTGATTTCAACACTTTGAAATTGTATTTACAGTAATTACGGTAAGTCTTTCATGAACCTTCAATTCAAATCAAATCAGGAATTATCTATCATCTATTTTGAGTGTGGGTTTTGCAGTCCTTTCAGGCTGCGGTGACGCAAACTGGTGTTAGATTCTAACTGTTGGGTACGGCACACAGGAACATCAATAACCCTCAGGTAAACAAAGCTGCTTCAGCAAACGGTAAAGGAGACTCCTCTCAGGAAAAGGAAAAGGTGCTTTGACTGCACAGCAGCAACGTTAAAGTTGATGAGAACCTCTTGGAATACACAGAGTTGAAAAATCCAAGGTTGTCAAGACCTCCTTGGCATTGACGTTTCCATTGCACATGAAAAAGTCCCAATGACAGACGATCCACGAAGTTTACTCCGCTGCTATTGGAGAAGACTCCTGAACGGGAACCCCAATAGTTTCAACTTGTCCCAGTGAGTCTGAGGAAGCCCTGTCCTCAACTGAGACTTCCAGGTCCTGCAGAAACAACATTACTATAGTTCATGTTGTCTTGCAGAAATAATTTATTCATAAATCTAATATATATAGATTTAGAGATATGTCACAAAATGGAATACAGTATTACCAACTACTGTAGATGTCAATTGAGAAAATATGATTACATGTTGGGGTAAGCCCACCATGTAATCATATGCTAATAGAATTTCTTTTATTTAGCTTTCATGTATTTTAAAAACTCGCCTGTTTGTGAAGTGATGGCTGTCTTTCTGCTGACTGGGGTTTTGATACACTGCTGTTCCTCGGTTCATCTTTACAAACATTTTCAGATGTTTTCAGGGATCTAGGCTCCGGCTGCGATGAATGCGATTGAGTGGGTTTCGTTTTGGACCGAAATGACTTAACACCAGCTGTGCTCACGTCAGCTCCTACCGGGTCTTCTTGTGTCTCGGGCTGGGTTTCTGAATCTAAGTCACCAGAGAGATTCTGCTCTTCCTCACATTGCAGAGCATCGCTCTCCTCCTCCTCAGTGGAGGGTTGCTCAGCAGTGTTGAGTGTTTCCACAACTGCCTTGGCTAGCTCTACCCTGGGTTTGTTGAGACGCCTATGATGAACTTGGTTCCGGTGTAGTCTCCCACCATTGACTCCGTGCCTCATGGAGTTTTGTGGTGTGTCTCCTCCAGCTGAGTAGTGGTGGTCCTCGATCTCTTCAAGATGCTGCTGTTGCTGCAGCCTTGGAGGAGGTGGATCCTTTTGAGGGTGGCGGAAAGGAGCCGCAATGCCATATTGGAAGACTGCCTGCACACCGCCATACAGGAACACCTGCAGTCAAGTTAAACATATTAGCATGGAGAAACAGTTTGTGATATTTACTGTTTGCTTGAATACCAGTGACAATTCATAATTCCCTCACCACAATGGCAAGCACTATAGTGAGGAAAACTGGGATCTGCAGGGTAACAGGTAGATCCTTGAGGAGGGCTCGAATAAAATCACTGATCCCCTCACCAACATGCTTCAGTGGTTCTGTGATGAAGGTCACGATGGTAATAGAGATCGCCTAAACAGAGAGGGATGATTTAAATATAACTTTGTATGAACCAATAACATCTCCACACAGCTACCGATGACTAATTCCTGTTTAAAAGAACGCTAATGTTGAAAGAGATCAAATATGGCTAATTCTCAAGTGAAAAGAGGGGACTTGTTAGTAATTCAAGTAGATATTAAAGATGCTAACTCCATGCGACCTCTGCACACGTCAAAACTGACCTGGACTACTCGAGTAACAACAGTCTGGACATACCTCTGTTTATTTGATAGGGTGAAATACTACATTCGATTTCCTAATGGCATTTATAAAAACATGTTTCTACTAGCGGGAACCTGTGGAAATTCCACAATAAAACAATTGTGTCAGACTTCATACCAAACCTATGAAAACAAATGAATTAGTATTAGACTTTCAAGGAAGCTTCTTCAAATATATAGGTGGGGATATTTTAGAATCAATTATGCCTAAAAATATAAACTAGTAAGCGTGTATAAACCTGTTCATGTATTGACTACAGATGTCATCAGATTGTCCTACCTTTGTTGGAGGCACCAAGAGTAGAGGGTTGACAAAGAGAACTTCATAATATTTCTTACAAGGATCATCCTGAAGTGTCAAACTGCTTCTGAATAGCTCTGGGGGAAAAAAAAAACACATACAGTGGTACCTCTACTTACGAATTTCTCTACATACAAAATATTCTACTTACGAAACGCCTCAACAGGAAAATATTGCCTCTAGTTATGAAAGAAATTTCAAGTTACAAAAGGTAAAAACACAACATGGGCTGCTACTCGCAGCTCCCACAGGTTCCTGAATGCAACATTCGAATAGCTGCTCTGGCATTGGCTATTACCTAGTATCTTCCTGGCATCCTATTGGCTAAGAGGGACCTCTGTGTGGAGCTAGATAGGTGTCTATGCAGCGTACTCGTCCTTCAGACCTCGACTCATGAGGTGTTCCGATAGTTTTACGTAAATATATTAAGTTTTAGAGTATTCGCTATGGACCCCAAGAAAGTGCTGGAGAAAAGAGGAAAAGAAAAGGAGAAGAAAATAGTTTTTTTGTCCTTACAAACAAAGCAAGAGATAATAAAAAAGCATGAAAAAGGGATGCATTTGGTTGATCTCGCCAAAGAATATGGCTGTAATGCACCTACAATCGCCACGTCATTAAAATATAAGGAAGTTTAAGGAGTTTAAGGCAGTGTGTGGGTGGTTGGAGAAGTTCAAAAGGAGGACTGGAATTCACTCTGTTGTTCAGCATGGTGAGGCAAGAGCGCATGAACCAAAGAGGGCAAAAAACAATGAGGACAGCAGTTAAAAGGTAAATGACCATCATTTTTATTCTTTACTCTATTCTTTGTTTTTTACCTTATGCACAACTCTCATTTATTGTGTAACAATCTAATTGTAACATGTATTTTTTACATGTTTTGATTCATTTTTATGCTTCATAAAACATTTGTCAGAATTTTTGTGGGCTTGGAACAGATTAGGGCATTTGCATGGAAAACGCGTCTCTACTTACGAAATTAATTGGTTCTGGAAAAAATTTCGTAAGTAGAGGTATTATATTGTCCATAATAGTATCTATAATTTGTAACCTTTAATATGACAATAAACAGCTCTGGTCTGACACCTCACTGTGACGGTTCCCTGTATATTATATTATATTATATTATATTATATTATATTATATTTATGTTATACAATATTATGGTATAGTATGCATGGGTAGAAAGCTAGTTTTGGGCGGTCTTTGGTAGTATATGTATTTTAAGAATTACTTTGGTTAGGGTTGGTTTGGTTATGTTGTATTTGAGTGTAATTTCTGGTCTCCCTGTTTCTTTTAGTTGACTGGGGAGCAGAGCACTTGATGGTGGCAATCAGCCAAGTGTCAGTAGGGCCCTGTGCTGACGCCCCAGTCCCTGGAGGAGGACTTCTGTTCAGTTTGGTTTTCTCTAGCTTTGGTTCGGCACCGCTCCCTCATGCACCTTTTTCCAACATTTGGGTTAATACACTCAACATGCACCCACATACATTCCACTCATGCATGCACACAATACACCACTGATTACTGACTTCCACACCTCATCTGTTTGTTTTGCTTTGATTAATTTGTTTGATTCATTCTTTTTGGCTTATTTAATAAATTAATTTACTATTTGTATACTGTGTCTCCCCTGTTTTGTTTGTTGTGTCTTGGCGCCCCTAGGCCAAGGTGTATCAATCACATAGAGGCGACTCTTCCTGTTTTCTTGTTTTTGTGTCTGATCTGTTCAGGACTTCTTGCGCTATTATTGAGCACAATTAAATTAAACAGGAGATCAAATCAAAGCCAGTGTGTTTACTGGATTGATAGAATACCACAACTACGACTCTTCTGTCAGATGTAACTGTGGTGTATTTTTCTTATACAACTAAAAACGAATTGAACCCTACCAGTAAAATAAGGAAAGTGAGCAAGGTTAAACTGGGCGAGCATCACCCATATTTTTCCTGTTTTGTTTTTGTTATAAGAGGTCCAACAGTATTAATTTTGTTTCTTAATGAGAATGTAGTGGGACATGTGACACACGTTTTCTTAAAGGGACAGAGATGATATCTCACATACATCCAAACACGAACCCGTCTCACCTTTCAAGCTGTCGCTCCAGTCAATTTTCTTCACTCCAGTGCATTTCTCGCTGATGTCGTCCAGCTTCACCAAGTTTTTTTGGTGATCAGCAAAAGCAGTCTGTAAAAAAAACATTAATGCAAACTTCAAAAAATAAATAGTATATCAAAAAACAGGATGAAGGGAATTAAAAGCGTTTTTCTTCACCTTGTAAAGGTAAAACCAGTTCCAGATAATGCTGACTATGAAGCACACAGCAAACAGTCTCCTGAACTGGATGAACCAGGACACCTTTGACCACCACTCAGTGCATATGATGGCCACAGCAACCAGAACAAACAGCCCAATCTGGAACCCAAGCAGAAAATAGCAGCAGCATTTATTTTGTGTTGAAAATGTAACTTTAAAACTGAAAATAAAAAAAGAAGCAAAGTAAGAAAGAGAGAGAGAAGAGAGAGAAGACAGGAACTTAAATCCTTCTTTGTCGTTCTATTGAGGTAGTATTTTATCTATCTTATATTTTACATTAATCACCTGTATCAACAACAACGACAACAACTGTCCTGTGATGAAAGGATAATAAAGATGTCAGACTGATGAATAAGCTTACTTTCAATAGTGTGTTAAGGTCCACACCAAAAGTGTCTTCAAACTGCCACCTCCACGCCTCATAGTCGTGTGTTCTTAGATCCACCAGTATCTGACTGATGGCATTGTCCAGAGCCCCTGTTCTCCAGTTCTCTTCACCCTCCAGAAGTGTTTGAATCTCCATTATAGATTGTCTGGACAGTCTGACTTTGGCATCATAGAACACATCAGCAGAGCCACTGGGCTGAGGAGAAAATGTAACATGAATTAACATGGCAATGCCGTTTTACCGCGTTGTACGTGCAACAATGCTGTAAAAGCATTTAGTCTGAATAGGTTTAAATGGAGCTTGATACATCAGGGATATCACATTAAAACAATGATTGTATAAATGAGAAGCTTCAACAATATATTTAGGATCAGACATGTTCAGAAAAAGACACATGACACAGTCCTCTATGAGAAAGGACCACATACCAAACCAACTCTTTCTATTTCCTTCATCAGTCTGCTGAGGAAACGCTTGAACACCGGGGAGCAAGTAGGCTGCTGAGAGATGTGCTTGATTTCCCTTCTTTGTTCATCAATCTGAATAAAATTAAAACAACACTTGTTATGTGTGACTTATTCTCTGAGTGTAAAGGCTAAAGTTTTAAAAATGTGGAACAGAACTATTTAGCAGAGCTCATGCACATCATTTCAGGGGGACTTTACTTTCTCCCACTATCAAAAACAAGCAAAACCGTGTCTCTAATGTCTCCAGTGCTCATGGCAGGACTTGTGTTTTATTTGAGATTTTTACAATCCCATTTTCTATTTATTATGTGGCTTTCTAATTTATCTTGCGTTTCTTTTGCATGCCTGCACAGCACTTGCAAAAAAAAAAAAAAATGAAGGCAAAGAACACTACATTTACTAATGAAAGATTTCAAGCATGAGATTTCCATCATCTGTTCATAGCAGTGTGAACTAACTGTGAAACTGTTTTTATTTTTATTAAATGCCTATAGTTGCATATTACAACCAACCTGTGCCTGGAGATCCACCAGTTGTCTCTGACATGATGTCTCCTCAGTGTCGATGGAGTCCTGAGAATACTCTCTTCTTTTGGTCGGTACATTGGGGTAGTTTGCTGGCTGTAAGACATACATACACAAGTTGAGCCAAGCAGTTTGCATTTAGAAAGCATTATAGGACTTCACAATAGAGTTTATCTGGATTATGTTATTATTTTCCAGTGACCAGACATTCCCCTATGATCAAGCACATGGTCATAACCGAGGGTGAGACGGTCTTCTATCAAGCAGAGCATAAGGTACAGAGATATAAAGCAACTATAACAGCAGCTATATTAAAAGACACTCACAAGAGTTACAACTTATTATCTACATATAAGCACCTCTAAATAGTCACAACGTGACAGAGCACGTCAACCATTGAGGTGTTGGTAGTAGGTTCATAGGTTAATTGAAGATCACTCGACCTCAGTAGGCTTCCTCATCGTTTTGGTGCTTGCATCGTAGTTGAACATGTCATACGGATCCACCCAGTCGTCTTGGATATGCTCAGTGGCCGTCAGTGACAGAATGACTGCCAGGACAACGGGCAGCATCTTGTCGGGTACGTGAGTAGGTTCCGCCCAGCTAACCCTTCAGTGCCAAGTTGAAAGCTAGCTAAACGACGTCAAACCAAAACTATGGTAATATTAGCGGGTTTCCTGCTGATCTGAGTATTCTGTTGCTTTGCAATTGTACGAGACATTTACTGAATATCAAGTAAACTTAATCAAACAACAACGAGCAGTTTCGACGGGAATACTTTTCAGTAGTTACGACAACACTGAACCAATTTACGATACAAACTGTTCCATCTGCCCATCACAAGTGTACAGTACTTACGACACTACCAAACCAATTTACGACACAAACTGCTCCGCACCACTTTTCGCAATCATTCATGGGGAGTGTAGTTTCCAGTATGGAAACCTCAGGAGAACGTCCCTACGTCTGTAACAAATATTTAAAAAGTGAAAGAAAAGAAGAAGTAACCCAATGGAGTTTTATGTGCAATGTCTGGTATTTTAATGTTTTATCTAGTTGACTCTGGATCGTTTGCACAATACATTTTACAATACAACTTAATCACAACAACATCAACATTCTTTTGGTTTTTAACAACATTCACATAAAGTGAATTATTCACCACTATCCATTGACTTCACCTCAGCAAATTTAAAAACATTCATAACCATCAATTACGTCTTTTTTTTCTTTGAATTTAGACGGAATTTTTATCAACTTAATTTCATCTTCCAAATCATTCCAGAGTTTCACTCCTTGTACAGACACACATCTTTGTCTGACAGTTGTTCTTGCTTTAACAGACTGAAATTGTAATAACCTCAGAGGTTATATGTGCTTTTTCTCTTATTTTATAAAAGGATTGAATGGTTAAAGAAATGTCCTTATTTACAGTTCGAAATACAATTTTTAACATATTTAACTTTGCAATATCTACAAATTTCAATAGATTTGATTTTATGAAAAGTTCATTGGTATGATCATGAAACCCTACTTTATTAATTACTTTTGACCTTTTTTGCAATTTAATCAGAGGATCTATATACAGTATGTTTTACATGTGTTTCCCCAGATTTCACAGCAGTAGGAAAGATATGGAAGCACAAGTGACGAATACAATATGTACAGACATTTCTTATTCAATATGTATTTAGTTTTTATTACAATATACCAAGTGTCTTTGATAATTTCTTCCTGATATACTGTAATGTTGCTTCCGGCAGATCTGATGATCTATGATCATTCCCAGAAACCTTGTTTCATAAACCCTTTCAATTCCAATCCCATTCCAAATCGATCTGACCTCTGCGCTTGACTTTTTGTATACAAAAATCATGAATTTGATCTTTTTCTCATTTAAAGATAACTTATTTAAATCAAACCATTTTTTAAAATTTTATCAGCTCTGACTCCACCTGGGAAATTAACTGAGAAATGTCCGGTCCTGAGCAATACATATTAGTATCATTTGCAAAAATGACCAGTTTTAAAATTTCATAAACTTTGCATATATCATTTAGACACAGAATGAATAATGTAGGCCCCAAGACAGGGCCTTGGGTTATTCCACAGGTGATTTTTTTTTCTGTTGTGATGCTATTCCATTGATTTCCACATATTGATGTCTGTTTTTTAAATAACTTTTCAGCCAACAATTTACAACTCCTCTGATCCCATAGCAGTCGCACTTCTGTAAAAGTAAATCATGGTAAATCGTATCGAACGCAATAAAAATTCCAGTTGTGTTTTCTTTGTTATCTTTGTTCTTTGATACATTCTCAATAAAATCCATTGCTGCAATGGATGTTGATCTATTGTTGCGGAATCCATACTGTTGATCATACAAAATGTTATATTTTTCACACAAAAAAAGTCTAGTTGATGATGATGAAAATTTTTTGTAATATTTTTGAAAATTGATCTAGTAAAGAAACTGGCCTAAAGTTGTTTACTTGTTGTTTGTCCCCATCTTTATAGATTGGAAGGACTTTAGCCAGTTTCATTTTATCAGGAAACATTCTATTTTTAAAAGAACTGTTACAAATGTAGGTTAGAGGCTGAACTACAGAGTGAATCACCTCTTTCATCATTGACATGTCTATATTATTACTCTGTAGATTTCCTCCTCTTGCATTTTCTTATTACAGTACCTCTAACACATCACTCTCACACACTGGCCCAAGATACATGGAATTTGGATTCTTGTGAATGCCAAGATTTTCATTTGCAACCTGTGATTGTGGTATTTGCCTTGCTAGACTTGGGCCTACATTAACTTTCTTTCATTTTCTGCTGTTGGTAAATGAATTTTTTATATAGCATTTTTTTCTTTCTGCATGATTTTTCCAGTCCACTTGTCATCCATTTATTCTGTCTGCCTTTGTGTTTCACTCTAATTTTTTTAATTGGACAAAAATAATCATAAATTGACATAAATGTATCAAGAAAAAGGTTATATGAGTCATTAGTGTCTTCCACCTCACTCCAGTCATGGTCACTGAGTGCTACTTTAAAAGCTTGAATTGCATTATGATGTCTTATTATCTGTAACTTATAAACTTATCATTTATCTTTAATTTAAATTCAAATATGACAAAAACTGGCAAATGATCACATATCTGTCAGCAATAATCCACTCTTAAAATTTTTGGTCAGTTAGATTAACAAAGATATTATCAAAGTTGCACTACTGCTAGTTATTCTACTTGGTTTAGATATTAAAGGGTACATCCCCATACTGAATATATTATTAACAAAATATTGTTTTACATGCTCAGAAGATTTAAGCAAATCAAAATTAAAACCCCCACTTACCAGCAGGCGCAGTGGTTAGCGCTGTCGCCTCACAACACGGCGGACCCGGGTTCGAGTCCCGCTCTGTGCGGAGTTCGCATGCTCTCCCAGTGTCTGTGTGGGTTCTCTCCAGGTTCTCCGGCCTCCTCCCACCTCCAAAAGCATGCGCTTCAGGTTGATTGGCCAGTCCCAAATTGCCCGTAGGAGTGAGTGTGTGTGTGCGTGGTTGTACGTCTTTGTGTGTGGCTCCGTGGTGCACTGGTGTCGTGCCCGGAGTGTCCCCCGCCTCACGCCCTATGCCACTGGGATAGGCTCCAGCTCCCCGTGACCCGCTGCAGCGGATGTAGCGGTGGTAACATGAAAATGACTGACTGACATACCAGCAGATTAGTTTTTTTAGAATAGAACTAATATTTTTTTGTTAAATTCATCAATGCATGATCCAGGAGTCCTATAAATACAACTAATCAATGTAAATCTCTTTACCTTTTCATCTCTTATTTCAACGGTTACATGCTCCATTAGATCATCAAACGAAAAAGTCATTGTGTCCATGACTTTCCACTGTATACCGTTTCACAAATAGAGCAACTCCTCCCCCAATTTTGTTATTCCCATTTTGCTTAAATAATTTATAATCTTCTAAGCAATCATTCAAATATTTACTTTCGCAAAGCCAAGTCTCTAAAACGGCTACAAGACTGAATTTAAATTTAAAATTATTAAGGTAATCCTTCATTATATCCATATTTTTATAGAGGCTCCAGCTGTTGAAGTGAATCAAAGAAAATTGCTCAATCAGTGCATTAACTTCATCTTCAGAGTAATATTTCCAATTCATATTTAAATTATTTGACAGATAAGATACTGCCAACAATGAACCCTACACACTGATAAAATCATTCTTGAACCAAACATGATCAGTGAAATGAGGAAATGTAGGTTTCAAACCCATTTAACAAAAGCTCCATCTGTATACTGGGGGCAGGTTCAACAGCCCCATGCATTTTTCACTGTTCATTCCCTAAAAACGATGTTCAGCTCAGAAATTTGTCTTCTAAAAAATAAATCTACAGTTCTTTAAATGAAATAATACATTAAATATTCAACAAGTTATTTAAACAAAACATTTATTTCAAGATGTGTGTATAATATTAACAATATTATTAGCAACATTTTTGGGAGCACATTTCTTATTATAAATTTGATTTGCTGTATTTCACAGTTCATTTCTATGAAACCACTCCTTTCTTAGACTTCAGCAAGACATGTATAACATGATCTTTTGAATAACTCCTTGTATGGCTTTGAGATGGATCAAAGCCATATACTTTGATCCAAGTGAAAGTATATGGCTTCTGTACATTTATGCCAGCTGGGATAGACTCCAGCTCCCCGTGACCCGCTATGTCGGATAGAGCAGAATAAATGAATGAATGAATGAGCTCACAAAGCTCCACAAACACCTGCCTGAAACTTGAATGTAGGCATGACTCAAAGAAAGGACACAGAGCAGCTCAAATTCATCTTCCTTTGCGCCCTTTACCAGTCTTTGACTGTCCACCTTTTCCTTTGCCCCCTTTAGAACGCTGTTCTTTCCTCTTCATTCCCCGCATGTCTTTTTTCATGCGGCTGTCAACCACTTTGAAGGCTCCCTTTATGCCTGCGGGCCGTCTCACCTTCCTTCCAGCTCCTTTTTTGGTCACAACATATGTTACTTCTCTTTTCTCCTTCCCTAGGCCTGCCTTCTTGTAAATACTGAAAAAATGAGACAAAAAAAGACAAAATGAAATTGTTACTGAATTAAGTGCCTATAAAGAAATGGATTTGTCATTGTACATGAAATCAGACCTTTTAAGCTGAGCCATCTTCTCCCTCTCGGAGATGTCCACTGTGTTGACAACGGCCTCAGCTTTCTTCTTAGCTTGTTCCATCTTCTTCAGCATCTGGAAAGGCCACAGAGAAATGACAGACTTAGATCTACAGATATGTTGTGACAAATAAATGATTTACAGTTTTCTAAAACTAAAAGTCTTCTTAAACTAAGTGAGAAGTTTTTATTCCCCCCCCCAATTTTTCATTTCTTTCCCCTTACCCTCCTCTTCTTCCTGGCCTTGGCTTCAGCTACTCGTTTGATTGGTCGGGCATCAATTTCCTTCCATTTTTGTTTATACTCCTCCACCATCTCCCTGGTGACCGGCACTGGCTTCTTTCTGTGCTTCCGTTCATCATCCAAGAACCACTCTGGCACCTCCCACTGCTGCTCTGAACTAGCAAATCTGTGGGGGAGATTGTATTATCTTAATGGAGAAACCCACAATTATTTAGTATTTTTCCTAAATGTTAAAAAAAATAACAATAAGAAAAATGTGAAGATATGCAGTCAGCAAACAAAAATATTTCTGCTAACCTTCTTACGGAATCAATAGAAGAAAATGTGACTCTCATAACTGTCCAGTTTTCATCAGATTCTGTGCTACATTTGAGGCGGATTTAAGTTTATATAGCAACTGGTCTCAGATTTTCGTAGTAGGGTGGGGGTGACTGAACTACACTCCCATGTTTGTTGCCACAAAGGACACAAAACATTTAATGGCTTTACGCACTGAGCTACACCAGACTTTGGCAACCGAACCTCAAAGCAGAATTAATATTTGCAAAATTTGGCCTTTTATTGAATTTGTTGGCAGTAAGAAACTAGAGAATTTCAAGAGCCTTATATCCTAAGTCCGTGGGCAGGTGGGCTCACCCACAGACACACCTGTGGAAGGAGCTGTCCACCAGGTCTCTAGCTTTCTTCTTAGATGTGGCAATCTGACAACCAAGAGCCAAACCTTCTGCATCCAGGATCCTGGCCTTCTTACCTGAGAGCACATCAGACAGAAAGTTATTCAACAATACGAAACAGAGATATTTACTGGTTTCAAGAGTAAAGAATTTAAAAAAAAAGACAAAAAAAGTTTCCCTTTTCTCTTCAAGTTCAGCAGCTTTCAGAGTGTGGGAAAAGGTAATACAGACAGACAGTGGTTTAATATTAGGATGGGGAAGGTTCATAAACGTTTAAATTACCATAAATAATAAATAGTTTTGTCGCTATATTGCGGAATGTGTTATTTGTGTGTGGTTCCTGGAGGAACGCATTAACCACGAGTAACGACGGCGCACTGTACACGACATATTAACATTTCTCACTCACTGGTTTTCTCTACAGGGACAACCTGGAAGTCATTGTCATCAGTGGCTCCTGGCAGCCTGTTGATCCCCTTGGACTCCTTCATCCTGCTAATCTCTCTGGAACAAGCAGAAAAATAAAGAGAGATTTGTTCAGGCATCATAAATAAAACATGACCCTTTATATAATATTTTGAAAACAAGCAAGCAAACATAGCCATCCATACTATATAATGTTTTACTTTTCATCATCACTGCTATCTGAGTCGCTGTCACTCTCCTGAACTTCCTGCAATGGTCCTGTTTCGTCTTTTGGTGGAGCAGCTTCCTCTTCCTCCACTTCTTCAGCTTTCCTCTTTTTGCCTTTTTCTGCAAGAAGATCCAAATGTCTTTCTACCTTACATTTAGAAAATGTAGTTGAAGAGTTCACATCCTTTTAAAAATGATTATTGTGAATTATGGAAATCTGGATTTAAATTGTTTTGATGAAAGTGTATGAATACATGAAAGAGAAGCAGAGCAAGCTGACCTTTTTGTTTGTTCTGAAGCCACTCGGTCTGTTGGAGCTCGTTCTCAGCGTCTCCTTCAAGGTCGATCTCAGAGAAGATGCCCTGCAGTGACAAAAAGACAACAGGCTCAGAGTCACAGCTTTTTACATTTGCAAACTGAGAAAGGTCAGGGATTATGTGAAGGAGTTAATTCACCATGATATAAACGGAATATTGAATTTTCAACCTGAATTTGTAAAATGTACCTGACTGAACCACAGGTTGGTTTCTCCTTCTTTTTTCTCATCTTTTCCCTCCAGTTCCACCAGCAAACCACTTTCCTGTCCTTCATCCTCCTCCTCCTCCTCTTCTGCAGCGAATTTCACTCTTCATGAAAAATACATGAATAAACAGTTGATAAAAAATGCAGTAATATGACTATTGTTATAATGGTAACCCCTTTTTTAAATCGAAATGCAGGTTTTTCTTTTATTTGAATGAAATTACTTCTTCTTTGGTGCTTTCCTCTCCAGTTCTTTCTCTCTCTGCTCCACATCTTCTAAATCCTCATCATCTAAATCAGAGGCCAAGGACATCTTGTCCTCCTCCCCATCATCCTCTTCCTCTGACAGATGGAGATCGTCTTCTCCATCCACCAGGGCATTAGCATCCTCCATGTCCCCCTTGGATATATCAGCGAGTGCCTGATGGAGAGGGATGAAAACAAACATTAAATAAAACTAGAACTGTAAAATTCAGCTGAAAAAACTAATATCTGCAGATGAACACTTTATCAAGCCATGTGTGAGTTTTTCATGTGTGTCAGTTATCACCTTTTTCTTATTGATGGTGCTGAGGGAGAACATGGATGAATCATTCGTATCGGCGATGGACACACCAGGCAGGTCCATCTTCAGCTCCACTCTCTCCCTTTGCTTCCTCTGCTCCTTCAACAGCTTCCTCTTCTTCCTAATGGAGCAGGACAGTCTCAAGATCTCTCTCTTAAAAGGCATGCAAACTCCAAGAACATAATTCGTATTTTTCCACTAAAATCAACAAGATGCTGGCTGAAGAAACACTAACCACTGTAAGAACAATAGTAACCGCACAACCCTTTCTGCAGGCTCTGTTAAATATTACTGTTCATAGGAAACTACAATAACACTATTTGATGCAAGTATGTAGAAACGTTCCAGAAAATTTAGGGAGAAAATTACCTATGTTTACAAAAAGGCAGCAACTTAACATAGCACAAAACATAAGTCAGGAAAAATTTTGCTCGCACCGTTTCAGCTCAGCGACCTCCTCAGTTTTCAGTTCTGTTAGTTTCTTCTCCATTTCTTCCTCCTCATTGTCCTCCTCCTCCTGTTTCTTTTCATGTTCTTCCTCTATATTGCCCTCTTCATCAGAACTCAAGCTGAAGAAAAAAAAATGAAGGTTTTTTTTCCTCTTTAATCCACTAGCATGTCTACTGCAATATATTTGTAAAATATGTTGTCCTTTACTCAATCGCCTGGTCAAGCTGTTTGGCCTCTGTCCTCAGTTTCTTTGCCAGATATTTCCTCAGCTTGGACCTCCAGTTCAGCAGCAGGCTGCAGATGAAGGAAAAAAAGCAATAGATAGTGTTGAGCAAAACAATTTGGAGTGTGACCTGGCAGTGGTAGGTGACAGTTCACCTCCTGAACCCTGCCGAGGTGCCCCTGAGCATGGCACCGTCCCCTTACAAGTTGTTGGTGTGCCCCACATGAGGGCTGCCCATCGCTCCACCTCCCACAATCTGCATGCCTCAGGTGTGTGTGTGTGTGTGTGTGTCTTGACAATGTGTGATATTAGAGTGGAAAAAACTAATTTTCCTACGGGGATTATTAAAGCATTGATTATTATTTTTATGGTAACAGAAAAATTGTCATTCTTAGAAGTGAGCAATGATAACGACTCACCGGAGATCTTTGCGGCCCAAGACCTTGATGTCACGACAGCATTCCTTTATCTCAGCAGTGGTAGTTGGATGACTCTCCAGTTCTTCATGGTCAAAGGTGATCTGAGTGAGGAAGACAAAGTTGGAGAAAATTGGCAATATTCTTCCACAATGTAATCTGTACAGCAACACAAAATAATGACACTTTCCTCCATCTCCCACCTCAAATTAGATCAAACAGGAATTCTTTATTTTTTTGGCGATAAAAACTTGTTTTTATGTTGGACAAAAGACAGCAGAGTTCTCACCTCACTGGCTTTGCCCAGGAAGTCTACAGCATTGTCTGCTTTCAGAAAAGCTGTCACTGTGAAACTGTGGAAGAGCGTCAGATCACCATCAGTGTATCCCTCTGCCTGGAACACAGAAACAGCTGCTCATCAATACATATAAAACTTTGGAATTAAATATTATTGACTCTAAATCACTAAAAAAAAAACATTGTGAGTGAAAAAGTTCACACACAACAAACAGCATGTTAAGATGGACTTTTACTGCACATCATTTTTTTTACAATGAAGTCATCTGTCTAATATACAGCATACATACATACCTTTGGTTTCTTGACAGGAATCAGCTCTCTCACTGTTTTGGCCTGCACCTCCACTTCTTTGAATGCATGTTTGGGATCGAAGAACTTGCTGTCAATTTTGTCTGGGGCAACAAAACCTGGAAGAGAGAAAACAAATTTGGTCAGATGGAAGTCAATTTTTCCTCTCTTCATCACAATCCATAGATGCCACTGACCCTGACAAATGACGAAGATCTCTGCAGATTCATTCCTAGACGCCTGTGGCTTTGTGGCTTGCACCTTCTTGAAGAACTGCTGAAATATCCAGAGCAGTGGCTGGTAATCTTTGGAGCGGAAGACCTTGGTGATGAAAATACCACCTTTGGTCAGGAACTCACAAGCCAACTTCAGGGCCATGAGGGTCAGTTGGGCTAAGGATGAAGCAGGGAGCACAGTGAGGTTTGATGTAATTACAACAAGTTGCTGTTCATCTTATATTTGGGGCAGCAGTAGCTTAGTCCACTAAGCCTTGGACTGGGGACCAGAAGTCACCGGTTCAAGACCTATGTCGGCCAAAAATATATACATTGTGAGCTGGCAGTGGGAGGTACCAGTTCACATCCTGAGCCCTTGAGCAAGGCATCGTCTCCTTACAAGCTGCTCATGGTGCGCCCCACATGAGAGCTGTCCGCCACTCCCATTATCAGCATGCCTACAGGCCCCATGTGTGTTTGTGTGTGTACGGACCTGCTGATATATATATTTGGAGTGGAAAAGAAGTAATTTCCTTACAGGGATTATTAAAGGATTTATTATTTATAAACTGCAAGGACATACTGTATGATTAGAACCAAAACTTTTCTTGAAATTATTTCAAGAACATTTAATTTTCCCAGATATTATAAGATGCAAATGTGACAAAATATGAATTCAACCCAAGTATTTATAGTATTTCTTGCTCAATTGATATTCTTTATTTAATCTAAGAAAAATGGAGATAAAAAACTTAGGTCAGGAATATAACTTCCTCAATGAAATAGATCAATTACATGTCTTCTTCTTCTGAAAATTTGTGTGTAGTAACTGCATGTTTTTTTCAGTCCAACCTCTTCGTATGTGCGTAGGAGGCACATACCTTGTGAGAAAGCGTCATGTTGCCAGTTGGCTCCCACATTGGGTGCGCCATCATTTAACACAACATCAACCTTCCAAGTCTGCAGCTCTTTTCGTATAGCCTGCACAAGAAAGACAGCATTTTACTGAACAAATTCATTGGAACTCTCTTAAGCCATGAAAAAACTATGTGCATAACTAGTATCTTATATTTATAAGTGTATTAAATGCACCAGTAATATTTAAATTGTGCAAAAGCCTTTGCCTCACCTGTCTGCATTTCTCAGTGGTGATGTCTTCTTGCAGTGTCACCACGTTCGGGATGGGCTTGATGGGCACCAGATCAACACCTGACGAGAGGAGACACTTCACAATTCTGACAGTATTTCATTCATCAAAATTACATTACAATTGAAAAAAAGGAATCTCCTGTAAAAGAAAAAAAAAAAAATTACAATGTGAACTGATGATATGACACTCACCAATAATGAGACTTGATACAGGCATGAACTTAGATGCCACCTGCAACCTGCAGAGAAATTTTCAAGCAAAAGCTGATTAATTTTCTTATTAATGTTACAAATTATATATTTAGTACATCCATCTCCCTCAGGAAAGAGCAAAAAATGGTAGTCCTAGTTGCGATTTTAACACGATTTTCTAATGTGATTCTCTTTTCTGCTGTACACTGCAACAGATCTAATAATAAAAAATTCTTGTATTTCTACAGTCTAAAGTTTCTCCAGGGAAGAAGAGCAGAATGTCTGAGAAAATATGGAATATGAACTTTGGCCTTATTCCAGGCAAAGGTATTTTCATATGTGACAGAAGGAAGACAGATATACAATCAGAAAGAAAATCTTTGCAGGTCCAGCCCTCTGCCAAATACTGTAATTTATATAAGATAACAATGCATAGTGTGTGGAGTGGATCCTCCTGTTCGTGGGGGGCTTTCGCGTTAGGAAGAAGAACATACCAAATACAAATTATCCCCCACATTGAATTTAATGTGTGTAATTACAGCCTTGGGACCACTGTTCATCATAAACTAGCATCTGATCGAGTTGACAAGTAAACTCACCATCCACCAGGAGCAGCACACAAGTCAACAAGAGCTCTAGCCTTCTGTAGAAACTGAAATTTACGGTTGAGCTGGATGAGTTTGAAGGAAGACCGAGAGCGATATCCTGAAAAAGACAAGGTGCATTAGTCAACATTCTAAAATCCGGATCTTTCTGCCATTAATGATCCAGCGAACAGTCCCACGAACCCCACCGACTACATGTATACTAAACATGTAAACGTTTTATTTAGCGGCGTGGTCCGGTACCTGTTTCTTTAGCTAGATGGTAGAACTTATCTCTTCTGGTTTTTCCTACTTTGACTTTCTTCCCCATTTTTATCGTTTGTTATTTTACAATTGACACGAACACAAAATTGTCTTAACCACTCGAACGGCCATGAACATAACACGTGTGGTTTTCTCGGCGCATAAATTATACGTCACTTAACAAATATTTCTTCTTCTGTTGATTTGTTTCTAGAATTTACCAGACAGTACCGCCACCTATTGTTTGTAATAGAGAATGCAAGGAACAGACGTGCTGAAAGAGAATCGTTCGAGTAATAAGAGTCAGAGAAAATCACAACAACAACAACAAAAAGGACCCCATAAATATAGACCTACCCTCGAAGCAGATTAGGTAGTACTTTTGTTCATACGGATTTTGGAATATATAGATTTGTGCTGCACCCAAGTACAAAAAGGAACGAGTGGAATTTTGTTCTTTATGTCCACTTAAATGTACCCAAAAACAACAAAAAACAAGAACAACAAAATAAATCACCTTCTGTATCATATGTTGTTTCTTAGGTTTGTTATTGAACAAATAACACGCTTTAATGCATTGTAATTAAAATTTTATTTTATCACAGCCGCATGAATGTTGTGAGACAAGCCCCTTCAGTGAGGATCACAGCTGTCAGAAAGGTCTGTTTCTGGATCGCGTGTTGATCAGCCCCAGGACAGAGAAGGCACTCGCAGCTGCTGTCACCAAACTGATGGCCCCAATGGCCCGCGTGGCCTGTGGAGACAGGAGGCAGAGGAGGCAGACTGAGGATCGCTGCATAGGAACGCAAGACATCAAAATTATCTTGGAAATTTCACCATAATAAATATAAACAAAAAATATGATCTTCTGTATTCCATTAACTCATAATTGGATGTGAAAATCAAAATGATTTCTTTTGCTTATGAAGGAATCGCAAACCGACAAATGGTTCTGTTAATACACAACACAATGTAAGGTGATATTCAGAGTATAGATGTAAGTTTAACAGTAAAACATAAATGTAAATCCAACCAGACAAGGCAGTCCTGGTAACTGGACTTCACTGACTTGCAGTATATGTTTATATACAGTGTATACAATATATACGGTATATACGGTATACAGTATATACACACACACACACACACACACACACACACACACACACACACACACACATACATATATAACACGCATGTATGAAACAAAATTAAGTGAGTGAGAGACCTGCTCAGACACCCCCTCCCCGTAACGCAGAAGGGTAACAAAGTGCTCGCAGTTGCTCCCCAGCAGATCATAAGACACCTCTTGGCCAATGAGGACTTGTGCTCTCTGGATGATTTCACAAATGGGCAGGGGTGTGTGGTTGTGGTCATATTTGTTGTTGACACGGTATGAGTCGCTTCCCACCACCTCCTTCAGCAGCTGCATGCGCACCACTGCCTTCCGGCTGAAGACGGACTTCACGCTTGACATGGCGGCTACAGGGCCTTCATCTGGAGAGGAAGAAGAACACGGGATCCGTAGTGTGACAACATTGATGACATCTATCCTTTCCAAAGTGAATAATTGGATTCTTGCATCTTATTTCTTGTAGGCGTAAGAAAGAAAGCCATTGTGGGGAGAACCAAAGCTTTATTAAACCAGTCGGTGTGTTTTATGTGCAGAATTGTTGGGTATTGGTTGCTGAAAGATTAGAGAAACACGTTTGAGTCTTGCAGGTTGCAGGTTTGAATCCCAGCACCAGCAGGATGTACTGTAGGTGTATAGGCAGTGTCTTTGAGATGACCCTTGACCCATGCTGCTTCTCTGGGCTGTTCAGCGTCCAGAGAAGCAGACAGCGATTGTACTGAGCCGCTAACTGCTATGAATGTGTGTAACTGTGTGGACGACAGGAGGGCATTCCTAAAACTAGTGACGCTTCTATTGAATCAATTAATGATAATGATAAAATGTCATCTCTTTCATTTAAGTTTGCTCCGCCAGTTTAGCGCCTCACTTTATGGTTTCTACTGACCAACAGGAGTTAAGTTGATGATGTAACCGTCTCCCAGGTAGAGAGCCCAGTGCTGATACGCTGGTCTGAAGATCTCAATCAGGTCACCTGGCTGCAGGTCAGCAAGGGGGTCAGGAAGGTCAGGGTCATTTGAGGCCATCTGCACACACACACACACACACACACACACACACACACACACACACACACACACACACACACACACACACACACACACACACACACACACACACACACACACACACACGCAAATGGAAAGAGATAAAGATAAAGCAGGTTGTATGTAGTAATTCTGTACATTTTGATGTAATACACAGTTTGAAATGGTCCTTTTGTGTCTGTAGGAAAGAAAATTTGGTTCAAAAATCTTGTTTGGATAATGGAATTATTGTATTATTGAAAATACTTAAAGTTGCACTCTACAAATTTAGATTATGTCATACTATTGTGTTAAACTATGACCAAGTCTTATATCTCTTGCTGTGTCTGAGCAGGGTCAACAGGGTCCTTTGTACTGCAAACTTTTTATACTACACTCACGCCTCAGATCACACCTACAGCCTTTCCGTCAACTTACTATGGAGTTTTGTTGTTGTTTATCCATCCCACATCATGCTTCCACAAATTCTGAGGAGAAAATATGTCACAGATCAAACAAACAAACCGAGCTATTTAATGTACAGACAGATGACTGGATGTGAGAACTGTGAAATTATATATATATATATATATATAAATCACACATATAAGCATGAGGAAGAACTAAAAGAGGAAGAGAATGCTGGATAACATTGAACAATGCACCCACACATGCTTTTAAAGACAACACACACTAGCTTACACAGACAATACACACCTGTGGTGCCACAATAGGAGCAACACAATAGGGAAGCCGGCAGAAAAATAGCTGGAGCCCAGGTTATTTCACAAGGGAAAAAAATACTCATAAAAATGTGTATATATATAATTTTCACAATTTCAAATCATGATTTAAAAAAAGTCTCTTGGGTCACTTGCACCAATAACTAATTCAGATTAAGTGAAATTCCACAGAGGCAGACCATAGTTCAGGTCAAAGCTACACATGATGGGATGAAATCTATATCAGCCCAGGAGAGCAATGAGTTTATCTATCTCATCATTAATGTATGATGAAGCCTAGCTGAAAACACAAAGCAACATATTATTTTACCAAACCAGAACTCTGTCAGATATGTTGGGGTTCCAACATTAAAATACACAATGTTTTATATCATGTGTGGAGATCTGGTATTTTTTCGTATAATCATATTTATTTTTAGTATAAACAAAACAATCTATTGAATTAAAATACAAACACTAGAGAAGTTAAGTCCTTTAAGTTCTTTTTGATGTTATAGCCTCACCACATTTAACTGATTCTCAAAGAATGAGTATAAAAAGGCTGAGAGCAACTAAGATACATAATACTTACTCAAACACCAAGAGCTTTTTCTTCCTCACCATCTTAATTCCCCATCATAAATCCACAGATCACCATAAAAATACAGCAAGAAAAGAGAAACAACGGAAAACCTTTCAAAGTTTCTAACGTAATAAATGGTTCGTCAAATATCTCAAAGCTAAACCAGAAGCTGGAGGTCCTGGTGGAGTTATTTCGGGATGTGCTGCTCTAACTGATGGCACTTTGTCAGCTGCTAAGGTCACACCTAATCGTACACCCATGGAGGCGTTTCCTCTCTGGTTCACAGGCTGCTGCTTTGAACAAAAGTTATTGTGTGCTTGTCATGGCACCGCTCACATTTGGTACTGACTTCCCTTAAAGCCAAGGTATGCTCACAATTTCACAGTCTGTTGTTAATTAAAAACATAACATGTAAAGTCATTTTTCTGATGCACTCTTGAGAATTCTTATAAGTGACAATCTTGATTCAGCTTGAAATGCTAATGTGATAGAATCCATTCTCCCTAAATTTTATATTCTATTAAATAGGCGCACGCGCGCACACACACACACACACACACACACACACACACACACACACACACACACACACACACACACACACAGTATAAACTTATTTAATTTATAATTAATAGTTGTTGTTTGCAGTATTAGCATATTTAAATTTCTTTGTTTGATTCCAGGTTTCCTATGTTATTAAATAAAGAACACGTGTCCTTTGTTTAATCACATATGTTCAGTAACAACACCGAATTTGAGTTTCGCCTCCAATAAAGGAGATCCCAGGGGTTGGATGCTGTCGTTGGTTGCTGATTGGCTTGCTAGAAATGTATGTCTCCACCCCCTATTCCGTAAAACGCAGGCGGATGTTGTATCAAGTTGACAAGAGAAAATCTATTTAGAACAAGATATTGGATGTTTGGTTTCAAAATAAAAGAAATGGAGGCGCACGAAGAGAACGGATAATGCGTGGCACACTTTAAATTTAGTTTCATAATGATTTAATCAACAACAATAAATATAGAACAAAAATGTAATTGCAATTAGAAACAATTAGAAGTTTCAAAGAATTATTTATAGATCAAAGCACTAACTTTGATCTATGAATGCACTAGCTTTGATCTACGGTCTTACATTGGCCTTCTCCGTCATCTTCTCCCTCATGATGTCTGAAAGTAGGTCAGAGCACTAGCTTTGATCTTTGATCTGCAAGTAGGTCAGGGTAAAATTTTGAATTTTTTTTGCTTTTGAATTTAGTTGTACTTTTTCCAGATAATGTTCAAATACACAATTTCCTTGAGAGTACCTTTTTATTGCAAACTGTTTAAAATCTTAGCTTCAAAACACATAAAGTAATATGGGTTTTATTAACATCTCAACAGTCACTGTCGGAAAAGTGATAAAAATCTGAACTTAGTTGATGGTATGATGACTCTTCCTAGTTGTTGAAAAACTAACATTAAACTCAAAAGACCCACTTCAAATAAATGAGAAGGCATGAGAAAGTCTAAACTATGTGAGTTTTAAGATAACAGTCACAGTTATTAGCATTAGCTAGCATATGGAGAGAAGCAGGAGCCACGGGGAAAGCTTGGCTCTTACTTTGAAAGTATTGACAGCCGGAAGTGTTAATGCTAACTTGACACGTGCTATTGCAAAAGGATACAAACAGAAGGTTAGCCGGCTTACAGCTGATATTTTTTTAAATCAAGGAAAGTGTTTGTATATACGATCTCAACAGAATCAGCATTGTTTTGTTATGACAAAGCGACACAAGCTGTTGTAGAACTGTGGTAAGAAAACACCGCCGGTTAGCTGCGCTGCTGTTATCCCTGCGCTTTCCACTTGTACGTGTAGCTAACGCTGCTTCAAGTGTTAGCTTGTTTGGTTGGCTCCGCATGCGCTCACTTGTGTACAGTAATTCTATATTGTTCGTAGTAACAATTTGGAAACGTCAAAGATACGTTTGTAAGTTGTATCTGAAAAAAGTTCCCCTTATTGTCATGCTTCATGCTGTCAATTTATTTCGTTCTATGCTACTGCTAACTTACGTCTACACTGACATAACGGTTTGATAACATTTCATGTTTGCATAAGAATTATTAAAAATAATTACGTAAGCTGTCTAACTTGCCATTTGCCCTGAAGACAGCTGTGTTTTCCGTGTTTTTTCGTCGAACAGTTGTTGACCTTCCGGCCGCTCTGTGTAGATTCCACACCATGGCTGCAGCTCCTCCACTCGTCCGATCAGATTCAGCTCTGGGGGAATTTTCGCCTCTGAAACACTTCGTCGTTGCAAAGAAGAAGATCAGCGATGTGTTTGAACAGCTTCTGAACTATGTGAGAGAGACCGCTGAGTTTGTAGAAGGTGATCTCTTTGTTTCTCTCTTTGTCATTTGTCACCTCGGTCTACTAAATAGTTATTTTATTGGAAATCAATAATGGTATCAGTTTTACAAAACTTAATTGCTCCTCATTTCATTTATGTGAAAGAACTTACAGTATATATTCAAAGGCTTGTTTATCACTTGGACTATGCTTTTTCTGCTGAATTGAGTTGTGTTTTCTGTGTTGTACAGAAACCAACAGGAATAAAGCTTTAGATAATATTGCGACTTTGGACCAGAAGCTGGAGATTCAGGCATATGCTGAAAAACTCGCTGTCATTAAGGAGGTGTTGATACGCAGACACATGAAAGTGGCCTTTTTTGGCAGGTAAACACAGCACAACAAACACCATATGTTACTTTCATTTTTAAATCTAATCTTTCTTTTTTTTTGTATATATTTTTATATATATTTTCCATTAATGGACCCTTTTCTGACACATTTGGTAAATTGTGTATAGATGTTGAAATCAAACTTCTTCTTTTACCAGTGATTCAAGTGGCACTTTTCCTTTCACTTCTGATGACTATAATCCATGATGTTGTTCATTAACTCGTTCATTTTCTATTGTTAATATCCAGCCCAGTTGAGACAGATGTTATTTGATCCATGCAATGCTTTCACTGATGTAATGGAAAAGCAATAAATGAACACACACAAAGATAATAGGAAAATATTTCATATGATTGGTTCAGGACCAACTTTCAAATTCCATTTTACGATGAATAATACAGTATGACATCTAGGACTCAACAGTTGTCTGTCTGTAGTTCAAAGCTTGAGTTGATTTATTTTCTAAATTAAAAATATGTTTTCCTTGTTTTTAGGACCAGCAATGGCAAAAGCACAGTGGTCAATGCCATGCTGAGGGACCGTGTGCTGCCCAGTGGGATTGGCCACACAACAAATTGCTTCCTGAGTGTAGAAGGAACTGATGAAGACAAGGCCTACCTCAAAACAGAGGGTTCTGATGAAGAGAAAAGCATCAAGGTACGTGAACCTCATTTAGCACGGAAGGTTCAGTCAGAAACAAATGTCTTCACACATTTTGATCTCTGTAACCTTTGCACTCTTATAAGTTTTTTGGCATAATGTTTCGTAAAAACAGATCTGAGTAACTTAGCCAATCTAATTGGTTGTTAACTTCAATCCATTATTATTCTGTTCTAGTGAAAACACATACTGTATATATTTCCAAATCTGAAAAGCATTGTTGCTATTCCCCACATTCCTTTGTTGATTGATTGTTGTTCACCTTAGGCAGTCAGAACGGCCGGGTGAGAAGATTGTTTCTGTCGTTGTAAATATTTTTGTACGTGCAGTAAATGGTCAGACACTTATGGATAGATGCTGATAAGGTGTGTGTTTTTTTCACCCTGATAACAGAACCATGTTAATGACTTCATAGTTGTTGTATTCAATGGTTTTATAAACAGCAGCTAATTTCTAAGAAATTTTATTAAATGCAACAATAGTAACAATGCTCATTCAATGGCGTTGATAACATGTTGGCTTCACTCACTTATAACTGAAACCCACTGAAGGGTATACCGTTGACAGTTTTTCAACATAATGAGCAGCTTTATCATTAACTTTCATATCTGTTAATGGTAGGACTAGGTCAATGTTATGGAACAACATAGGAAATGGTAGTGCAATTCACAACACTGTTAATTTACTACCTTAGTGGGTGAAACTGTAGTCTTAACTTTCAAGTTTTAAAGGGAAATGCTTGACTTAATGGTACATACGGTATATCTTGCTGTGTAAGTTAGAAAGCCTCTCACTAAAAACTAAAACAGTTCTTGCAAATAGTGATCAGCTCATTGGCTGCCAATGCTTTGTAGCAGTTGATCTCCTTTGGCGGACTTTCTCCTACACTCCAGATATTTATTGGTGTTTTCTTTCGACCGATCGCAAGATGTTTCACTCTGAGCCACACCATGTTCATTCACGGGTGGGCTCTGACATACGCAAACTTTGTTGCGTATCGTAAGTTATCGCAACTTGTCTGTCTTGCTCTGGTTCACCATTCTGTCCTCTACAACTGGATCAGTCGTTATGACTCTAAATTCCATGATTAGAAGCCTGATTTTTACTGACAAGCTCCGCCAGACTCTCTCAGCCCTCCCTGTTGAAAAATGTCAGTGGCAGCCAGGGAGTTAAAGACACAGCCTCGTAGTTCGATTTGCTTTTTACCTTAATCCCATGTTGCCTTAAATAAAGATTTCTGGAACAGTATATCACAAGGTAAAAATTATTTTGTTGGAGGTTTGTGACATTTAGAGGACAAACTTAATAGCTGCATAATGTTTGTATATTACAGAGGAATTATTTTATTGATAGGATAAATTGTCACATCTGTCTCCTCTGCAGACTGTAAACCAGCTGGCTCATGCGCTGCACATGGATGAGAGTCTGGATGCTGGCTGTCTTGTCCGTGTGTTTTGGCCAAAAGCCAAATGTGCTCTTCTTCGAGATGACCTGGTGCTTGTTGACAGGTAACAGAATGTTTCCTGGACAAAAAGTGTGATTTACACTTAGCTGTCAAGAATTTGAGTTTGTGACCCATCTTTCACTCCATAGCCCAGGGACAGATGTCACGTCACAACTGGACAGCTGGATCGACAAGTTTTGCTTGGATGCTGATGTCTTTGTTCTGGTGGCCAACTCTGAATCCACACTTATGAACACGGTAATGATTCTGAAACTCATGTCTGGCCAATATTCCTGAATTTACATATACTGGCAGTTGCTGTTGTTAACCTTCGAGGTTAACTAATGGGGTTTAAAGTTTACCTGTACATTCACAGTACTGGGTTAACAGCTGACTGCAAAACAGTTTTGCACCACAAGCATAAACGATAGCAAGATCTGTATGCTTCTAGTCATGTCAGCCAGCAGTGTTGACTAAACAGGTCAGTGTTGATGTTTTCTATGCTGACCGTCTACAGAGAGAATATTGCTCTGTGTGTGTGTTTCTAGCCACACAGGCCCCGTTCTTGGTTTTTCTGGCTCAGGCATTCATGCAATGTGAAGCTGCACACAGTCAGTCACAGAGCTACTTAACCCAACAGCAGCTCTTAAAGAAGAAGCAGCCTTATGTAAACCATGTCAGATCCAAGTACAGTGGTACCTCTACTTACAAATGTCTCTACTTATGAAATTTTCTACTTACGAAATTTCTGGGGAGGAAAATATTGCCTCTAGTTATGAAATAAATTACGACTTATGTAATGTAAAAATACAGTATCGGCTGATACTCACAGCTCCCACAGGTTCCTGAACGCACCATTCTCATAGCTGCTCTGCCATTGGCTATTACCTAGTATCTTCCTGGCATCCCATTGGCTAACTTTTTGAGTATTTGCTATGGACCACAAGAAAGTGACGTAGAAAAGAGGAAAAGAAAAAACGAAGAAAATAGTTTTTTTGTCCATACAAACAAAGCAAGAGATCATAGAAAAGCATGAAAAAGTGATGCGTTTGGTTGATCTCGCCAAAGGATATGGCCGTAATGCATCTACAATCGCCACGTTATTAAAACAAAAGGAAGTTTAAGGAGTTTAAGGTATTGCGTGGGTGATGGGAGAAATTCAAAAGGAGGACTGGAATTAGCTCTCTGGTTCGGCATGGTGAGGCAGGAGCGCATGAACCAAAAAGGGCAAAAACAATGAGGACAGCAGTTAAAAGATAAATGACCATCATTTTTATTCTTTATTCTTTGTTTTTACGTTATGCACAACTCTCATTTATTGTGTAATAATCTAATTGTAACATGTATTTGTTACATGTTTTGATGCATTTTTATGCTTTATAAAACGTTTATGTTGGAAGCTTGGAACGGATTAGGTCATTTGCATGGAAAACGCGTCTCTACTTACGTAATTTTCTACTTACGTAATTTCTTCCGGAACCAATTAATTTCTTAAGTAGAGGTACCACTGTATTAAAAGACTGTGTAATTCTCATCAGTATTAAAACGTTCTCATTTCAGTAAAAATAGAACGGACAAACAAACAAACAGTGATTTCTGTCTGGGTGTTTAATATACTTTACATTTGGGCAGTGAAATTAGGACTGTTTTGGTCAAATAGAACATTTTTATTTCACAAAATTGTTTTTGGAGAAAAATGACCTTTTTTATTTTCACATGTTTGATTAAACATCTTGCTTCACCTTTCCATCTAGGAAAAGCATTTTTTCCACAAAGTGAATGAACGCCTCTCAAAACCCAACATCTTCATCCTCAACAACCGCTGGGACGCCTCAGCAAACGAACCAGAGTACATGGAGGATGTGAGTCAAACCAAATGTTAAAATACGAAATTATCTTCTCGTCTTAACCACAATAGTGAAGAAAAAAATAATGTCTTGTGTTTTGGTTTGATAGAACACAATAAATCCCAGCGTTGACATTGAAAATAGTAATTTTATCATCTAATTTGAACTGTAATTCTATATAATTTATTTAATTTACTGCAATAAAGTGCAACACAAGAATGCAAGTCTTCTGCTGTCTCCAGGTGAGGAAGCAGCACACAGACCGCTGCGTGAACTTCCTGGTGGAGGAGCTGAAGGTTGTGGATCGTGATCAGGCGCCCAACCACATCTTCTTCATCTCTGCCAAAGAGGTGCTGAACTCGCGCATGCAGCGTGCACAGGGTATGCCTGAAACAGGTGAGGCTTTCACATCACAGTAGACAATAGAGCCACATTCATGAGGTGGAAAAGCGATCACTTGTCTGTGAGTCCAGACGACGACATGCTTGTTTGTCAAATCAAATTCATGTCATATAGAATTTTGAATATTGTCATGAAATTCAAAGTGTTACATGTGTTTCACAATCATCTACCTTTTTTTGAGTTTTTACATTTTGAAACTTTTCTATCAACACTTTCTTCAATTTTTATGGAAATACAGTACAGTAGTACCTTGAGATTCGAGTTTAATTCGTTCTGTGACCGACCTCGTAAGACAAACTACAGGTAGTCCTCAAGAAACAAATATCGGATTTACAAACATTAGTAGATATAAACATGTGTGTGCCGCCATAACCAACTACTGCACTTCCCCTTTCTGCCACAACCCCCGCCAAGCAGCATTGCTGTATATTTGAGTCTGCAACATTCGACTCCCCCCCTTGTCCTTGTGCATGTCTCTGTTTATTGCAGCTGATAAAGCGAAGCCTAGCACTAGTGGTACAGAGGTCCGTTAATTCCTGGAGGTTCTAAAAATGACAATACAGTAGGTGAAATCCACCTATTGCAGGCGTTAACGTTTTCACACTTTTCTCTTGTTTAAGCACAATCTTGATTTTACAATTCCAATATTTCCAGTGGACTGATATAAAGTCGAGTAAAGTGTTGTAAGCTTGATTATTATTTTTCTATGTATTGTTTTGGAAAAACAATATATAATTTAGGACGACGTAACTCAAACATAAGCCAAGGTGTAGCCGTATTTTATTTTATTATGTGTTGTTTTTATGTCCTGTTATTGTTTCTGGTATGTCTTAGGGATCAATATTTTTGTATTTAGAGTAGTAATGACATTTAAATGACCTCAAATGACAATTATAGATTGAAATTTGATAAATAATGTGTTACGAACATCCTCATGGAACTAATTGTGTTCCTAGGTGGAGGACCACTGTACATGTACTCGTAGCTCTAATAAATTTTCCCAATTTAATATACCAAATCATTGTAACTGTTCCAGCCTTGTAAAAAATCCCCAAACATCCTAAATTATAACAAAGAAAACATTTTTAAAAAATGTTTTCAAACAAGTTGTGACAGTGGCAAGAAATTACTGGATTATGTTGTGGAAGATTCGGGAACACAGTGTAAAATATCGGGACATTTGTTTAGCAAATGAACGCTTTATTTATTTATTTATTTATTTTTCTTTATTTTTGGCGACTTGTGCTGTAATGTTGAAGTACTGTACTCTTTATGTCTTTATTCCACTTTCATCCAACAGGTGGAGCCCTGGCTGAGGGCTTCCAGGAGAGACTGAAGGAGTTCCAGAGCTTTGAGAGGAGGTTTGAGGTGTGTGTGTGTGTGTGTGTGTGTGTGTGTGTGTGTGTGTGTGTGTGTGTGTGTGTGTGTGTGTGTGTGTGTGTGTGTGTGTGTGTGTGTGTGTGTGTGTGTGTGTGTGTGTGTGTGTGTGTGTGTGTGTGTGTGTGTGTGTGTGTGTGTGTCGTTGTCATATTTTAAGGCCACTTCTCACAAACATGTCTGAATTCAGTTCAGTCCTGTCTGAAAGATGCATGTTCAGTAAAACCTAGTTTAAAGTTTTGTGGTTAGTGAGTGAATATATTCCTCCCAGCTCTCCGTAGATCCAGTGAGTTGAAATCAGTGTCATATCAGATTGAGTCTAAGGTTTACATGACTACAAGACAACTGTTTCAATTCATTCTCAGCAAAAAAGTGTTTTTTTGCTGAGAATGAATTGAAACAGTTGTCTTGTAAACTGCCTCTAAAAGGACACCGATGCTGATGATGAAGTTATGGATGTTTGGTCATCAGTGGTGAATCAAATCAGTCTGTCTTCAAACTGGAGAGAGAAACCGAACTGGTGTTTCATTCCTTTCTTTACAAATGCAAACACTGACTGCCTGATGAGGTTATGAGCCAAATTTTAATTTGTTGCTCCAGCTATACTTGAGTTAGCTTACAAAAAATCCCTGCCTTGTGTTTATATATGTGTGTTACCAAAGCATGTTGTTAAATAGTAAAATAGAATGAACGGAGAAATGATAACAGGACAAGTCTTCTCTTGACTGAGCAACCGACGCGTCAGACCTGACTTACTGGCTCAGTTTCCTACCAGCCTCGCGGCTTGAAACTGGCCGTTGGGCCCCCCAGACCTCCACTGTCTCTGTGCAGTTTTCCATCAACCTGCGTCTTCATTGCTGAAGTCTAGATTCACTTTGGCGAGGACATCCATTTGTTTTCATTCTAAACTGATTTTTTTTTCTGTTGGTTTTCTTTGGATTTCTATATTTATTTTCCAGTATCAGTTTGATATGTTTTGGTTCTAGCAGCAATGTTACTCTAATGATCTATCAAGTACAAGCACGTGGTGTAAATGATCACTCTATTCCAGTACATTAATATACATTCATAATGAAATTTACTGTACTGTGACAGGGGATGTGAGTATTGTGCTTGTTCACCAACGCACAGTGGGAATCAGGTGGTTTGTAAATGTCCCTTAATGAACTTTCAACAGTAAACTTTCATTCACTTTGCATTACATTATTTAAGGACAGCAGCTTCTGTTTCTGATTTCAGTGATTTTACTATCAGGTTTCCCGATTTTAACTTGAAGCATTAACATTAGCAAATGTTCCATTGTGGTTATTGACATCACTAGAAGTTTGTCGGAGGTCAGTGAAATACAGGACACAAAATATCTGCACACTAGTGTCTTTTTCTATTTCTTTACGTCCATTCTTAATTGTGTACGCTTGATTTTATCATTTTGCTGTGGCTCCACTAACAGATTATTGTGACTTTTCAAAATGTGGGCTCTGGACACAAGATACACACCCTGCTGCTGTCATTTTCACGCCTGTGTTTCTAATGATTTGTTTCTCCTAAGTTCAAGTAGCAGGTGTCTATCTTGTCCCGTCGCATGCACCCTATCCAGAACAGCCCTCACTTCTGTCACAGTAACTGGTGTGTTGTGGCCTCGCAGGAGTGTATCTCGCAGTCAGCAGTGAAAACTAAGTTTGAGCAGCACACTATCAGGGCCAAGCAGATCACAGAAAAAGTCAAGAGCATCATGGATGCCATCAACATCAAGGCAGCAGAGAAGAGGTGAGTATCCTGTTTCATTAATTGTCATCCTCTTCTTTCAGCGGGAGTGTGTTCTGGAGGTAAAACTCTGATGCCGTATGGCAAAACCTTCAAGGGCTAATCCGTTAGGGATTTTTTTTGTGACACATATTGAGACAGACCATGCTGCATGGACTTGCTTTTCCAGTTAAAAAGTTGGTAGAGAGCGGTTAAAGGGAGAACAAATGAATAAGGTGGAGGATTTTAAGTACTTAGGGTCAACAGTCCAGAGCAATGGAGAGTGTGGAAAAGAGGTGAAGAAGCGTGTACAGGCAGGATGGAACGGGTGGAGGAAAGTGTCAGGTGTGATAGAAGAGTTTCAACTAAAATGAAAGGAAAGGTGTACAAAACTGTGGTGAGACCAGTGATGTTGTTTGGTCTAGAGACAGTGTCACTGAGGAAAAGACAGGAGACAGAGCTGGAGGTAGCAGAGATGAAGATGCTGAGGTTCTCTCTGGGAGTGACCAGGAAGGATAGGATCAGGAATGAGTACATCAGAGGGACAGCACATGTTAGAGGTTTTGGAGATAAAGTCAGAGAGGCCAGACTGAGATGGTTTGGACATGTCCAGAGGAGAGATAGTGAATATATTGGTAGAAGGATGCTGAGTTTTGAACTGCCAGGCAGGAGGCCTAGAGGAAGACCAAAGAGGAGGTTTATGGATGTAATGAAAGAGGACGTGAAGGTAGTTAGTGTGAGAGAAGAGGATGCAGAAGACAGGGTTAGATGCAGGGAATTGATTCGCTGTGGCGACCCCTGAAGGGAAAACCTGAAAGGAAAAGAAGAAGAAGAGGACGTCAAGCAAAATAGTCGTGCTGGCCTGGAAATTTATTCGTTGGATGTTTTGTCAAATCATAGAAGAGATGACTTTGATTCTTTTCTTGATCTCTATAATGAAATTTTTCCAATGCCAATGTGCATTTGTGAATTTTTTAACTGTCGGTGGGTCGGGTGTCAGGGTTGCAGCACTGGAGGACAGAGATTATCAGATGGACAGGTTGGAGTTTGTCAAGAAACAACTCAACCTGTTGATCAACGACATCAAGAAGAAGATCCAGGCCATCAGCGAGGAAGTGGCATCTAAGGTAACCATCGTTAGACGAGCTAGTAAATGTCCAGTTGAAAATGTTTTTCATCCACACTTATTTTCATAATGATGTGGGTTTCATCAGCATTTTTATTTTTGATTCCAAACTGATATATTCAAGTGGCCCAACATATGAAGAATTTAAATATTGTAGAAGACCATAGAAGGACATTTTCCTTTGAAAAGATGGAACCAGTCAATTCTGACATTTTTCTTGATTCAAAGGAGTTGTTCCTTTTTCCTAGACTCATGTTGTGTAGCTCACCATTGACTGGTTGGGTTTCATCCAGGTATCCAACGCCATGGGAGAGGAAATTTGCCGTCTCCATGTACTCGTTGACGAGTTCCACGCCGACTTCCACCCATCACCACACGTCCTCAAGATCTACAAATCTGTAAATAGTAATCTGGATTCGCAGATGAATTCCGTGTGATCAAAACTTTCTTTGACACAAGCTGGGACACTGGCTGTTGGAGAAGGAGACCAGAGTTTCTCTGTGTTCGCTGACTGATTCCTGTTGGTTTGTGCAGGAGCTACTTGCTCATGTGGAGGAAGGGATGGGCAAGAACCTGGCCTTCCGCTGCTCCAACGCTGTCGACGCTTCTGTCCAGACCTCTCAGAAATACATGACAGGTATTAAAACCGCTTATGTAGCGGTTTCAAAGAGAGATGAGCATATCTGGTAGTCCCAGTGGATTGTATGTAACTGATGATCAATAGAAGAATTTATGTAACTTGTAATAAAGACTCTGGAATAGAAATTTGCTTGAAAGCTTAAGTACTGCAATTCCGTCGTCATCAAAAATGACCTTGGCTCACATTTACAGTCAACAGTTATTTGTTTCACTTGTTGCTAAACGATTAAATCCTGTTGGTACTCAATGGGCTGCAGCAGCCGTCACTGTGCTATATTAATCTCCCTCATTCAATGCCATCATCCCATGGCCCCATTATGCCTCAGATGCATCACTGGGTCAGACATGAACACAAGCTGTGCCCAGTGACAGTTGTTGGAAAGGTGTTAACGTACCCCCGGAAAAGGACTCAGATGCTTCTGTGACGGTTATTTCTCTTCTATTAAGGAGAGATAACAAGAAGCAGGACAATTCAAATCTAATTCTGTTTTATTTACACGTTACGATAAATATTTTTACTGTTTTTATCAAGCTGTTATTTTTTCGCCATGTAATTCCCAAAAATAAATTTTTGTCCAGTGTAACTAAAAGTGTAATAGGTCATTTTAAATAGCCGATCAGTAAAGCTTTGAACATACTGCCTGTGCATAACTACAGCTTTAGAGTACAAACTCTATGGCAAATAATTCCATGACGTGATGGTTTCCATCTCTACCACTCACATAATTAAAATTCTCCCTCTATTTTCTAATCCCCAGAGACCATGCTCCCTCTGCTTCCCTCTGCGGCCCAGAACCAAGTCCACATGCTAGTGCCCAGCAGAAAGTTTGACCTGAGTTATGACTTAAACTGTGCCACAATCTGCAGTGACTTCCAGGAGAACATTGAGTTTCAGTTTTCTTTGGGTTGGACAGCATTAGTCCACCGCTTCCTTGGATCTGTCAATGCACAGAGAGCACTCAAACTGATGGATCAGAAGTTCCAGGTACTGTTGGCAAAGACCACCAACAGACTGGGATGTGATTAATGTCAGCAAGCTATAAATAAATAACTTTGCTTTTATTACTCAGGCATCTCAACCAGCACTGCCTCCTGCCACCACACCCTCGTCAGGACCCTGCTCCACAGTCGCCCCCGCCAACCATGAGACAGCGGTCATGACCCAGGAGGACTTGATGGTGGCCATGGCAACCAACGTGGCATCCCTCACCTCCCGTACATCAATGAGCATTGTCATTGTTGGAGGAGTGGTGTGTAAAGTTTCCAAAGCAGTTCTTGATAATTTCTGCATTCAGTTTGCAAAATTTTACGATGTAACCATGCACTGCATTACTTTTTATGCTTTTCACATTAGTGGGATCGTCAATGTTGACTTTTTTTTTTTTCCATGAGAGGATGGTGTAAATGTGAAGGTGCTGATTAACCTACTGTTTGTTTTTTCAGGTCTATAAAGCAGTTGGCTGGAAGCTAATTGCCCTGTCAGCTTCACTGTATGGCCTGCTGTACCTGTATGAGAAATTAACCTGGACTACGAAGGCAAAGGAGCGCGCTCTGAAGCGTCAGTTTGTGGATTACGCTACAGAGAAGCTGCAGCTCATCGTCAGCTTCACGAGCGCAAACTGCAGCCATCAGGTCCAGCAGTGAGTTGGATTCAGATTAATTTCATTTCTCAGAAGTCTAAACTAAAGAAAGGAGCGTGTGACACATTTTAATTTTAAAACTTCTTTTTTCCCCCATACACATTAAGATGGTAATTAGTCCAAGATGTTTTCTGGGAGCTCGTTGATTCTGTCTTGACATATTCAGGGATTACATCATATTTTCATCATTATAACAAGTAAAATATTTATTCTACTACCTCTGCTAGGTATCAAAGGTGAATTTGTCCTTTAAAGTGCACCACAGTGTTTATGCTGATTTCTAAATGATTATTTCCCTGCAACGTTGCTCAACGTCAGTCAGTCACCTACTGTTGCTCATGCACACTAAGCCGTGTCCCACCCAGCCTTCCCTTCTGCCATAAGGCTAAATAAGTAAACAAACGCTGAGACGCTGTCCCCTCCGTGTCACCAGGGAGATGGCCACGACCTTTGCTCGGCTCTGTCAGCAGGTGGACCAGACACAGAAAGAGCTGGAGGCTGAAATCTGCCAACTGACAGCAAAGATAGATCAACTGGAGACCATCCAGAGAAACTCCAAGAAACTGCGGTCAGTCTTTGTCCTGCTGTTGGAGGCAGCATGAGGGGTGGAGATGTTGGGGAGATTACATACTGTTTGAAAGACAAATGTCCTAAAATGATATAAATAGTCCGACAGAGAATGCAACAAAAACATCTACACTGTGTGCAATTATTAGGCAAGTGATTATTTTGACAGTTTCATTTTATCAATATTTTCCAACTCTAAGCTGCATAAATTTGAATTATTGGATTTAATGCACATCCGGTGATATGTTTTTGTGTAATGAGGGAGGGTGTGACCTCAGGCTATCAACTTTCTATATTAAGGTGTGCTTAATTATGTGGCAGATTATTCTCCCTAGAAAAAATTGGACTAAATGATATTCTTTTAAGAAAACCAAGTCCTCACTTCTGCTACTTAGAAGTTCAGGATAGAGGGTTTAATATTTTGAATTGATCAAGAGTGTTGCTGTTGTACAACAACATAAATCCTCAAAAATACAACTTGTCCAATAACTGCGCATGCAGTGTAAACAAATCCACAGAGAGTGTTTGCTAATACACAGAAAGGTGTGGCGTGAAAAAAAAGATATTTTGGCAGGTCTAGGAAGGAGCTGTTCACTCATGATCTACACAAACTGTTTAATTCTCTGAGTTTAGGTGTCCGTGGAGATAAAGTGGTCTGAGAATGTGGTTTTCTTTCCTCTGCAGACATAAAGCAACAGCACTGGAGAAACAGTTGGAGGCGTTCACAAACCAGTACCTCCAGCCTCAACAGTGAGTTCCTCCGCAACACTTCCCAGCTGGATTCTTGTTGAGTCAATAAGTCATCCTGCAGGCGCCGCCTCACAGTGCCTGGTCCTCATCACCTAAACTACACCACAGTGTCCCTGCAGAGAAGCGCTGAAAAGAGGACTCACCCTCCAACCAAGAGTTAATCTACAGATATTTTGATAATCAACCAAATGTTAGCTATTTTCAAGAGACGGTTCCCAAACATCTGCAGCCTCTCAAATATGAACTTTTTTTCGTCCTTTTTCTTAACTTTTAACTTTAATCTTTCTTTTTACTTTGTAGACTAGTTTCTATTTGGAGAACTAAATTAATCTGTAGCTTCACCCTTCGTAAACAGAGGAGCATGAAGACCCAGGCAGTATTGTCCTCTTCTCCAGACATTCATGTGCTTCAGAATCTGTAAAAACACAAAAAGACTCGTGCACAGACTCAAGGAGAGATGTGATCAGGGCTGGTACGAAGGGTAAAGCTTGGGTGCTACCTTCAGACACTTCCTAACTTGACATTAAATGTGAAAATGCCTTTTTTTTGGAAACAAATGAGATTTTGTGTCTGCAAGACTGTATATGTACTATATGTCCAAGCAATTAATTAGGAACAGAAAATAAATATATTTAATAACAAGAGGTTTGTTTTTCTCAATTGTAAGAATCCAGTCTGCAGAATTAGAAATTCATGTTTCACATACTAAAATATCTTTTATTTTCTTATATAAAAACTGTATAGAATGATTTGAATTATATTTTGTAATATGCGGTTGTATTTATTCACATAAGGTTTGTGATAATTCACCATTTTGAACATATACACTTCTCATTTTGTGTTTTGAAATACTTCCTAATTTGTCATGTTGAGTTGAATCGTTCAGTGTGAGCGATAATGTTCTCATGATCAGGACGTTTCATTCATACATGAATGTCTGAAGCTCGTGGCTGAACAGGCGGCTGAAGGGCTCTGATGGAGGACACGTCCAGCAAACCAATGTCCTCCTGCAGCTCCTGGAACATTGAATCTAGGCGGCTTTCATCGATGTATGTTTTATGGTTCCACCTCTGAAAGTAATTTGTCAAGCTATCCAGTGTTACAACACAGCTTTTGGTTTAAAGTACAACTTTTTAAAAAATGTTTCTCTGTCAAATAAACTGCTGTAAAAAATTGTCTTAGTTTTAAATCAGGAGCAAACTGCTGAGCTTTTGTAATTTTTACTGTAAAATACAGTACTCAGTTTTGCCCTGAAGTGTAACCTTTATAATAGCACAAATATGAAACCCTTCTGAGGTAAAACATGCTGAAAAATTTCCAAATCATCAGGTGCATGACTTGGATGCTTCATTGTTTTAGACGTAGATGAGTCAACAACACTGTTCACACTTCTATTCAGTCTTCATAAAGGAGGATAGCAGGATGTTTTATTGGTTAGAAGCTTTTTTTTATTGATTACAATAACTCATGGCAACATATTGGTATCACCAAGCCACTGTACAAATACAAAAAAAAAGGTCTGGTGTGAAAAGACTATAAAAATTATTCCGTAACAAGTGATTATAATTCCACACAATAGCACTGTAAGAGTTATCATGGCACCAAGTCCCTGGTCTTAACTGGCTTAAAAGAAAATAAGATTAAACATTGTCAGCACAATAAGCTTTAGAGTCAAAGGGCAGTGCATTATTCCATGATGGTGCGCTTGATCGTGTGACATTAATTCAAGTGGTGAATTCTTTTATCCTGTATAGTTTACCAGAAGCTTAAAACAACTTCTCCAATTCAAATACCAAATCAAAGTCATGCAAATACAGTCCTTCAAATACTGCCTGAACTTGACACTTTTTTTCACGTTTGATATCTGCTTGTTTGACTTCATACTACTGTATACTGTAAATGCACGGAGTAAGCCAATTAACAGAAAAACAATACACCAGCTGTGACTAACAGTTAAAACTGGAGACTTCATGTAAATACGACAGTAATGTAAATTAAATGAAGTCAAGCACCTTTTTTGAGTCGCGATTCTACTGCACTGTTTAGATGAGTGAACTGCACAGGCACATTAAGTGTTCCTATTCCAGGTTCCAGCTGCAAATACTGCTGAGTTAGCACAGAGAAGAAATGGTTGCTTGCTGAATATCACTGTAAGAAAAACACAGTCCCCTTTTCAGCTGCTAAGGGCTTTTGGTGTTTTTGGTTTTTTTTGTGTGTTTTTTTTTTTAATTACAAACTTTTAATTTAATTAAAGGATGGTTACATTTGGGAAATTTGTATATACCTTCTAGAATAGGGTTAACGAATAACGTAGTTGCCACCTATCTTAGCACAAAAATAGCAGGGGGCAGATGGTTACCCCGGCTCTCTCAAATGGTAATAGTCTGCTTCATCTTCTGTAACATTTCTCAAATATATAAAACTATGCCTCTAAATACATTTTTTAATCTGTGGTGCACACGAATGAAACAAACTTAGGCCTACAATACTGTTAATTTAGAAACATTTTTAGGGTTATAGTTAGTGTAGCTTCAGACAAACATCTACTTGTTTGATTGGAACACTTTGGTTGTGAAATACGATACTGTGACTTATCGATGGATATAGAGAAGTCTGGCAGTGGCACTTGAGTAGAGTGAGGGGAAAAAAAGTGTTTTTGTCACATTGATTAGATTTCAGTTCACAGCTCAGGGGTCTGCGGATAACATTGGCACAAACTGAAGTAACACTTAATATGTTACCCACATACATCAGTATACCCCCCCCTCCCCTCCCTCCAAACTGATATGCAATACATATCACATCCTACACACTTCAAAATTAGTCTTAACATTCTTTCAATATGTATTTGTCAATGCAAAGCCAGGTAGAAGCCGCTAAAACACTGAAGAAAGAAAAGGTCACCAGAATCACAGTAGGCCAGAGGGGTTTCATTGACCGCTGATTGAAGCTAAATATATACTACAAACAGTACGGTGGTAGTAGAAAGCAGGATTGTATAAAAGTGATGTAAAACCCTGGTTTTAAGAAGCTGTATGGAGTTGCATGTCATGGTAGTTTCTGTGAGCGTGCTTTTTAGTGTTTACTAGTATCAGACTGTGCTTCTATCTGAAAGACAAACAATTAACCTTTTTCTTTCCAAAAATGTAAAAAGGAATTCTAATTTCTGTAGTCAATGCTAGTATTACCTTTGATTATGAATGGCATCATAAGGCAAAATTAAGAATAGTGCCACATCTCACAAAAGCACAAACACTCCTTTATCCAGCCTATGTGGGTGAAATAGAGACAGCCACCTGAGACAGCTGATGGATAGGTCCAACTCACATTCATTATGTGTTTTTTTTCTTTTACTTAAGCCTTCAGAGTGACCAAAATAAAGCATGATGCATGATGAAATACTTAAACTCAGAAATAACCACCACTGGTACATAAATCACGTGTGCTCAATGGTTTACATTTGTACTACAGCTTGAGTGCATTTCTAGCTCTCTAAGTGTATATTTCTGTCTACAAAGTGTACTTTCCTTACTAGCAATATTTAAGAATTCATAACATTGTATTGGTGAAAGGGAAAAAAAATCAATGCAAGTGTGAAACTTGTTTATAAAATGTTTTCCTCTTCCTTTCTAGAGGCTTGTGGTGGCACTGGTGTGATTTTGGAGTGGCCAGCACGAGTTCTGTTCAGTACAGACACTCCGGTCACACCTCACTGACAGAAAGGATTTCTGGAACCTTCATTTAGAAGGGAAAAAAAAAGAGGCTATAAATGACACGGCCAGTTCTGACAGACGTTGCTTTGTGTTACTTCTTAAGTCCTCAGAGGTCCCCAACTGATTTGTAGCTCTCCTTTGTAGCCCAGTAGCACTCTGACAAAATCGACTGTTCTACCACTTTGTCCATGTGAGTTTCAGCACCGTCACAAGACCACAGGTAAAACATGACCTCTGCTCGTGGAGTCTCTCCATGATGCTCATCTTGACTTTAAAGAAAAGAGCATACTGTACTGTATAGGCCACAGCTGATGGGGTCATTATGATGCAGAAACCCCTCCTAGGACCATTTATGAGTAATTGATCATATCACCCAGCTTTATATATGCATGAGATGGATTTGGTCTTCAGATATTCATCATCCGATGCCATGAAACCGCAATGCATCTCAATAGAGGCGAAGCAGGCAAAGGAGTCGTGTTTCGTTTTAAACTGAGCCTAAAATGAAGTGATTTCTATCTGGTGCTTTGGCTCAATTCAAAAAATTTTATCCACACACTCCCTCTAATCACTGCTGCATCAGTGTGATGTTTCCTTTAAATTAACACTGTGGTGAAGAATCACAAGGGTCATGTTATATAGATATCTAAAAAAAACCCATCATAGTCATCATTAACATTAACACAACTTTTGTAAATACAGAATGCATGAATTATTCCCACTGCCTGCAACTATAATACACAAACACAGGTAAAGTGAGTTTAGCTGGGGCAAATTATAACTTTGCAAATCCTCTGGTTGTCTTATGAATATCCACTTCTTGGCCAGACAAGTGGCTTCGATCGAATCGGTAAGAACCAGAAATCTTTTAAACTCAATTGAGACGTTTGGTGAAATTACGCTGCATTGCTGTGTCGAACTTGTCTCACACTCAATCTGATCTTCAATGCAGACACAATAAGTCCTTCGGCTGTGAATATATATACACATTTGAAGCAAAACATGACACCCCCCCCCCCAAAAGAAAACAACCCAGGGGTGAGAAATTAACTACAAAAATATATACATACACATTATATATGCATATATGATGCATATATACACACATAATGCTATACATATATACTGTCTTTATATATACATTTACATATTACACACCAACACTCTTCTTGCTTGTTGTTAGTCATGGTCACGGACACTAACACCTACTAGAAAACTGCTAAAAAGGCCAAAATCTTTCATCATTTTCCTGATTTTTGATTGTATATCTCCTCTTAATAGTCTTATTTTTGTTTGTATAGTAGCTGGTCAAAAAAAAACCCCAAAGTGGTAGAAGCTGGTCAAAAAAAAAAGTCTTGGTAGAAAGTGTTGGTACTTTCTCACAGGCCAGCAGAGAGAATTGCAGGTGACTTGACAGGATAGCGACTGATGGTGTGGATGCCGCAGGTCCAGCCCAGCAGGTGAGTTGGGATATGTTAAGTGAGGCTGCAGGGAGGACGGTGGCCGGCAGTGATTGAGTACAACAGGGAGGAGGTTTGGTTTAGTTCCAGATCCGGAGGAAACTGTCCCAGGAGCCGGTGGCCACGGCCATGCCATCTTCTGTCACCCCTAAGCAGCTCACCCTGTTGTCGTGGCCTGCTAGTACACCTGGAGGTCAAAGAATCATCTCTTCAAATATACAATGACAGATTACAGAGAACTGACTTCATAATCTCTCAGAATAGGACTTGATTTTCCATTTGACATTGTACTTATTGGTAATTAGACTATCTGTTCATATTTATTCCAGGGGTCAACTTACTTTCACTATTAACCCGAGACAACCCACCAGTGTAACATGCACATTGAATGTCCCTGTTCCATATGGTCTACCTGGTTTTTGTTATAACCCCTATAATTTTTCTTTACAGATAAATGGGTGTGGGGTTAAAGCTGAATCTGTTAGTCAACTTATTTTACCCTCTGTGCTGAAGGTTATATTTTCATTTGCATCCATTCATTTGCTTGCCTGTCAAATGAATTACGCTGAAAGTATTAAATAGATTTCCCATGAGAGGACAGGTCTTTGGCTTGAATAAACCAGATGTCGATGCAGAACAAGCATTTTAATTTCTCACACAGAATGTGTCAATCGTGAAGAAAAACAATTTCTGAACCTTTTATGGGGTTGTTATTTGAATTTTTTTCCAGATTTATATATCTGGATCCACTTGATTTAAAAATGTTTGTTTAAGGTTTCAAGTAAATTGAACTATTGGGCTCAGGCAGAAGTATGTGCTCTACTGAGAGTCATTCCAGTCTGTTGGTTAGTTTGTGCCAGAACTATTAGATTTTGTAGTGAATCTGGATCTCATTAAATTTCTCAAGGAATAATTAACTGAGATTTATAAGAAAATACATATTTAGGACTGAATTATCAGACCCAAATATTGATCATGACAATTTATAGCAAACGATTATCCAAAGATCATTCAAAAATAACACTAAAAGCATCAGAAACTTACCAATTACATAAACATCAACAAACACTAGAATCAACAAACTATAGAATCTAAACCTAACTTCACATCAGAGAGGAAACTAAATTCTGAATGCATATTAAATTAATATATATTTCAATTACTTATTATTTGTTATTACTTATAGTTTAGGTGCGTTTTTCCTCACATTGTACAGTGAGAAATAAAAAAATGTCCTGTTTTGCAGTTGGCAGGACAAAAACAAATTTGAATGTAAGTTTTATTACATTATGTAACTGGTGCTTGAAATCAATATGTTAAAATAAATTAAGTGTTCTTATCAGGAGTTTCATCTGTAATGTAAATGTGGTTTGAAAAGTGGGTCTGTAAACTGTAATATTGCTTTTTTGTCAAAGCAATGAGAATACATTTAAGGCATCAATGGCTTGAAAATGACATCCCTGTTTTGGCTCAAAACTTCCACAAACTAGACTGTTTGACAGAAGGACAGCTTCCCCGTCAGGCACCCAAACAAACACAAAATTGAATGAATCAACTTTAGCTCTCACCTGCACGCTCGCCTTTTAGGGTGTCCCAGACGTTACAGTTGAAGTCATCATAACCAGCCAGGAGCAGTCGCCCACTTTTGGAGAAAGCCACGGATGTGATGCCGCAGATTATGTTGTCATGGCTGTACATCATCAGCTCCTGGTCGGCACGCAGGTCAAACAGCCTGCAGGTGGCGTCATCAGAGCCTGTGCCGAAGGCATTCCCATTGGGGAAAAACTACAGGATTTAAAGGAGAAATTAAATAAATTATGACAGCGATTCTTCTGCATTTTACTTCATGAGCTGCATCACAGATATGCGCTGCTACTTTTGTCAAACGCAGGACTGACGTGGCTTTCTGCTTCAAAATACAACGTGACTTTACACCACTGAATTCAGTGAGGTAGGAAGCCCTGGCACTAAAAGCGCATCAAATGAGACAGGGGTGGTGAGAGGAAGAGAGTGAGAGCGAGATATTTAGGAGGGAAAAAAAGTGTGCCAGAGAATCATCTCAATTCTAAGCAAAACAAATTTAAATGTACATTTTTTGCATAATTTCATAGCCCTAATTTCATTCCATTTATATACAGTGGTGGTGGTGTGATTAACATAGACACTCACAGTGACGGCATTGATATCGGACACGTGGCCGGTGAAGGACTGTCTACACATGCCATCGCGAATGTCCCACAGTTTGGAGGTGGCGTCACAGGCTCCTGACACGAAGGTCTTATAGTCAGGGCTTAGAGACAGACTCATTACATCTCCTGTGTGGCCAGTGAAGGTGGTAGCTTGTTGGCCTGTCTCTATGTCCCACAATGCACTGCAAAACAGGAATTTGACAATGCTTTCCTATAAATGGAAACTTTACAGCAACTGATAAAGCCTGGTCTACCATGACATCAGACATACTATAAGAGCCATAAACAACAGCACAGAGTTGAGGGGTTTTGTAGAATCCACACAAGGGCTTTCAAAAGCAGCAACATTAAAGTCATATTTAAAAGTCACAGAATGGATACTGGAGGGAAACCATGACTCTTTGGTCACATAACAATATTTATATAAAGTGACAAGCATAATTCTTCAAATGGTGCAGGTGGGAACCATTGGGAGTCATTGCTCACCAGGTGGTGTCTCCAGAGCTGGTCAGTATCTGGTTGTCATCCAGGAAACGACAGCAGGACAAGTAGCCTGGAGATAAACATAGTTTACACATCAGATAAGAAAACCTCTGCCATGCCAGTTGTGCTAATCCTCTATTTTAACCGAGAGCTAAAACCATGCAGTCCTTCAGGTAAGGACTACTCATCCAACTGTTAGATGCATACATTGGTTAAAGATGTTATGTTCATCCAACACAGCTGTCTTTGGGTGAATGATACTCGTGACTCTTTGTAAATAAAAATAAATAAGCTATGTTGATATATTTAAAGTGATCTCTTGGTGGGGTCTGTGCCTACCAGTGTGTCCTGGAAGCTCTCTGGTGACACGCACGTTGCCCTCTCGGGTCTTCAGGCTGTAAATGGAGCAGATGTTGTCCAGGCCTCCGCAGGCCACATAGTTCCCAGAGGGAGCATAGGCGCATGTCATCACCCAGGAAGAGCGCAGCGGGATTGCATGCATCTGGTAGCAAAGTGAAATTTCTTAAAAATTATAAGAAATGTCCCCTAAGTTAATTAAGTTCAAAAATTTAAAACAGTCAATTATTGTATTTGAACAGCCACTACAAGAGGACTGAGTGAGAGTCCAGGGTGGTTTGTTTATCCCTTTAAAATCATCAAAGCACTTTCATGAGAAGCCACCCTGCAAGTGAAATTTTCTTTTACACTGGTTATATAGTGATTGTTTCACAATTGTATCAGCAGCAATACACATATAAAGAACATCTAGGTAAAAGAACAAGTTATTTGGATGACAACTTATTGTAGTTTCTAATGTAATTACAGCAACTGTAATGTTCTGATCACAACAATTAATGGAAATTCATACGTGAATTCTTTGTAATCATGTAATTTTTAATTACAACTTATGCCCAATTTCCATTGTATGCTGTGAGTTTCACCATTCAGGTCAGTCACACATTGAGCCATGCCTCTATGCTCCCGCACTAACTTCCATGTTCATGTTTGAGAAGATGTAGACATGAATAGTTCACATGTCCAACAAGAATTATGCCTCAAGATCGTAAGAGGCAATTTCCTGCTGTTCTGCATGAACAAGCATGGTTAAATTATTTTGCACTGTAACTGAAAAAACCCAAAATAGCGCAAAACACACAGAATTGCGGAAAAATGTCAACAAAAAAACAAAACCAACCACTGTAACAGACGCTGCTGTGTCAAGATCAATTGCAAGAAAGAGTCAACATGAGTTTGATTTACTGGCTGTGGTTAGTGATAACATCCATGTAGTATAAATGAAGCGAGTGTTGTGTGAATGCCTGTTTGCATGATAAACTGCTGGTGCATGTTTGATGCATCACAACAGATGAGCAAAGCTGCAGCAAAATAGGGTATTTTAGGCGGCAACAATTTCAAAAAGCGTTGCAAAATCCTCAAGGGACTAATGTTTAAGAGAAGTGGTCCATCAATTAGAGCCATTACTAACTTATGTTGTGATTCAATTTCCATAACCCAAAAGTCAATATAGAAATCTGATAGCAAAAACCCTACATGTGCTGTAAGTCAGATAGTTTTTAATGCACCTGTTCTTGTACACATTGAACGACTAACAGTGATTATCAACCATCTCACCTTGTTTGTTGTGTAGCTGTCCCAGATGATTAGCTTTCCATCTTGTGAAGCACTGACAAGTAACCTGAAAAAAGCAGCATCAGACAAGTCTCTAAAACAGTTAAAAAAAACAAAAAACCTTCACATGATTTAAAGCACATGCAATTAATTCATTAAAAGCAATGGGAGCCAGCCATGTTGCAGACTACTGTGATACACTGAATGAGTATAAAGAGCCCTGGCAAATGGAATTCAGTGTGATGTCCCTACTTCCCATGTCCCCATTTCATATTCTATTCCTCTCCCCCTCCTGGCTGAGGTCTCATCATCCAGAGAAGCCACTTTTAATGTTTCACTTCATCCAATATTCACCACCCCAGTAAACTTAAGTTCCTGACTGTCGGTTACGAAAGCACCACAACAAAGCTGAGGCGGGGCAGCAGAAAAAGAGAGAAGAGGGTAAAGCAGAAACAGTTAGTCAATAGTGAGGGTTTTAAGTTGTGCAGATGCAGGAACAGCTGGAGCCCCTCCTCTCTCTTCCTAACAGGGGTTTCCATCTCTCCAGGGACAGGAAATAATTTGTCAGAATTAAGCTACAATCAAGAGGAGGGCTGTCATGTTGAAATGTCAGTAGTTTATACAAAACAGTCAAGTATGCAAGGTTACCAAGAAGGTTCTAGGCACTGGTGTCTTAAAATATACAAAATTCCACTTTAAATAAATAAAATACAAGATCTTTACTGATTTTTGTGCTCCTAATTACAGCACAAGGAAGCTTTAATTCAGGGATAAAACATGCATCAACAATTTTAGGCCTATCTGGACACAGAAACACATGAATTAATTTTTAATCATTTGGAAAATGTTCTAAATTTAGAGCTTGAAAACTCCATCATTAAGGAATATCAACATAAATGCCTGTGTTTCTGTGCCCAGTCAAAGTCATGAATGCAGTTATGATTTTGCCTGTGTTTCTGTGCACAGTCAAAATCGTAACTGCATTCATGAGCCTGTAAAATAGTGTGCTTGCACAAAAGGGAGGTGTCAGTAGTGAGTGTTACGTAAAAATGGTTGTATTAGTAGAATAACAGTGATAGTCGTAGTGCAATTAGTACTAGTAGTTGTATATCCCCACACCTGGGACTGCCGTCACTGCCCCAGTGCATTGCATTGGGAGACAGATGGACAGAGAGAAAGATAGTGACACAGATGTTGAGATGAGGGAAATAAACTGTTAAATAGTAATTCATGCTGCTGCTCTTAATTGTTCAACTTTATATTTGTAATTAAATATCTAGTGTGGTATTGTATGCCATCATACCTGAAGTGATAGACTGTTTAGCCCAGATATTGTCAGTCAAGTTTGTGGCATTTTTTAGGTACTGACAATAAGAATTTAAGAATAAGAATTTAAAGATTCATGTACGTTAAGGCAAGGATTAAGAAAATGCATCATGATAAATTAAGCTTGTGATAACAGTTGTCATGTTAAGAAAAGAGGCTGAACTATGTGGATTATCAGCATCCCTTTGTGCATTTTATGATGTTAGCATTTTACATGTAGTAAATTGTATAATATATCATTTTTATTATGTTTGTTTGATTTTATTACCTTTATGGGACCCGAGGAAGACTGGCAACCATACGGTGGGAGTAAATAGGATACTAATAAAGAATTTGTGGATCTGCGGTGGACCACGTAATAATTCATGTAACGTAAAACACAAATATGACTTTGCTCCAGTGTTTCCAGGGAATTAAAGCACTAAACGGCAAATTGAGAATGGCTTGAAGGGGATATTTAAAGTTAGATTACATTCTGATTTTCTCTGTAATATGCAGTAAAAATGAGCATAAGAAATATAAATGCTGAACTACAGTTTTTATTTCCACTCCCAATCTTAACTAAGCATGTTGTCTACACAACTACACAACCTGGAATCACTCCCCCAGTGCATTGCATAGATCTTGGCCAGGTGGCCCCTGAGAGTGCGCCGTGTCCGCATCTGTATCCGGCCCACTGAGTCCAAACCAGCTGTGATCTGCCAAAACACAGGAAGAAGAGTTAGCAGCGACACTTGAGGCCAACACAATCACTTATCACCCCAAACACTCATCACTGGACAGCGGAATCCAGCTGAAGCAGCAAATAGGCCAGAATCACTGAACAATGCTGAATAACAGTTGCATCTATATCGATGTGTAATGTCTGTCAACTGCGACTGTACATTCTAGTATATTTTGATTAACCTAACTTAGTTATCTAACATTTGCTACAACTCAAATTTTTACAGGAATAATGATTTATACAACAAGTAAACTACACTACTGCAGCATTGTTAATGTGGACAGGAAGTCTTACCTGTGACAGGGTGGAGTCACTGCAGGCTTTCCTGGCATCCTGCAACACAAGAACTACCTTAACCATTATGCTGACAAGCTCATAGTATCTACTTCATTATATTTAAGTGTCCAGAGGGTCGGAGAAAGTCCGCTGAAGGAGATCAATTGCTACAAAACGCTGCAAGCCAATGACTTAAAGACCAATTTCTAAAACTTGCAAAAAAAATATAAGAAGCTGACAGAAAAGTTATATTCAACATTGGTCACTGCATAACTGTGAGTCATAACTTCTAGTGGCCACAATGTGCAACACACATATGAGCACACACAAATGTTGTCATACCCGGATCTGATTGCGTAGTTGCTCGGCTTCCTGCCGCAACTGTTCCAGCTCGCTCATCGTCCCTCTTCTGTGTTCAGACCACACCCCACTCCAAATACTAACTGGGCTGCGAAAACACACGTGCTTCCACACGCACTCACACACTCACGCACACTCACAAACACACACACACATACACACACACAAGCTCAAATGCGCTTTGTCAGCTGACACCTGTAAGAGAGATAGTGAGACAAAAATACTATAAGTACAGTGTATTTAACAGAAAGTTAAGGATGGGAACTTCCATCCAACAAACAGCAGTATCACTATGGGTTCAGACCAAAGAAGCTGCCATAAAGAGTGGGGCAGGGTGGGGGCCTGGAGGGTGGCCTGGCTCTTCAAATACCCCCAGTCTGGTTCAAAAGGCCATGCTAGCCAGGCTCTGACCTTTCTGACGCCATCAGCCTTTTGTGTTGCTTCATTCAACTGTTTGCTCATGTGGTTGTATACAGTATGTGTCTGTTGTGCAATTTGGCCAGACCTGGATGTTTTATCATAAAATATGTCCAAATGTGGACGGCATATTTGGGGAATTTCTTTTTCTATGCATTATGTGACCATTTCTTATTTATTCAAACATGTCTGGATTCAAGTGTGTCAGATCGTGCATCTGTTTGTATGTGCACACGGGTGTGTGTGAGAATGAATGTTTGAGTGGCCTCTCCCTTTACCTTGGGGAGCGTGAATGTGGGTCACAAAGCACTTAGACACTCCTCAGAAATGTTTGCCCCCCTCCACCCCCCCACCACACCCCACATCACAGTTTGCTGTCCAGAAACCTAACCCTCCAAGATTAAAATTTCAGCTGCATTTTCTATAATTCAACATTTGGGCCAAGTCCAGCTCTTCCTCTTCACAGGAAATCATGCTAATGTAAAGAGGATGTTTGTGCTTCATTTTAATTTTACAGAGGGTTCCAGTCACTCAGCCATTGCAAAATGAAACCCAATTATTATGTTAAACACATATTAAACAACTATAAGATACTGCGTGTGGAAAGGTGCTGGACATTATGTCTTTGTGCTGTTAACAGAGGAGAAGATGCTTTGGACTAATTATTCTGAGTTCATATCTAAATCAAAGAGGCCTCCAACACTAACAAGGCACGAGGTATCAAGGAAATCAGGGAAATGGTTGAAATGCCTTCAGCTGCCCAGAAGAGACGTCATTCTCTCCTCCAGCTGACGCAATCCCTGAAGAGAGGCTCTCAGTAGCGGCTCAAATGTGCCACTGCTCTATGGTCCGTTATGGTGTCTGCCTCTGAAATCTACAGTGTCACGATCACCTCATGGATTATCAAACTGCACAATATGTCGTCTATATGCTAAAAATATACTTTAAACGTTTTCACCCTGAGTTTGTGACGTGAACAAAAGCACAGCCACATAAGCACCGAGGTGGAAAAAAACAGGTTTGATGAAAGAGAAACAGAGAAATGTGATGTGCCAGGGTGCTTTGCCATTACACTAATTAAAACTAATGTTAGTGATCGACAAAAGGTACATGATGAATGGTGTTGTAAACACAATGATATTAATTACTTGTAATTTAGAAAAACAGGCGACCTATACATGATGTATTACATATTAATAGTGAAAGAAGTCATCACACGAATAAATGGCCCACACAAGTTAACCTTCAACAGTGTGCAGTGTTTTTCCCTGTTTTGTGACTGGAATCACACACCCACAGGAACACGGACAACACAAGTACAGCTGTGTGCCAGAAAATGTGTGGCAGCCAGTTATATTTGATAGTGCTGCTTGGTACCACTACAGTTATGTCACTGAGGCTAGCTATGAGTTGCTGTTATTACTACTGCCCTGCTGAAAATAACTAAGCAGTGAACATGGTCAGACATGAAGCTACACACAGCTAGCAGCAGATATGGGACAGAGTGTTTGAGACGAAGATGCATTGTAGTACTGCCTTACTAATCCATTAATGTAATTAATCAGAACCCATCTAGATAGGTGACTGATCATGAAGTCCGTTTTGGACAAAATACTGAAGATGATATAACCATCACAGTAGAGGTAAAACGTTTGTGTATGATAAACTGACATGAAAACTTTCATTTGTTTGATAGTATTTTAGTCACAAAAGAAGGGACTCAGATGTCATGTTCTCCATAGTAAGGTCAATGTAATCAGCTATAGTTCTTGCTTTTCAATAATGGAGATTGGTCAAAAAATATTAGTAAGAGGAGACATTGTCACTGTGAGACATCGTAGTTCATGTCAGAAAATATACAACCACAGGATGTAGATGCTTCCAAAATATATCAAAAGTTCAGAAGCAGATTAAAGGGTTTCCATATGTCAAACCCAAACAACTTGAACAAATGGCAACAAACTGGTGTTATAGTACTGTTTAGTACTCCATGTGGACCACATACAAAGATACAGGAATAAGTTATTCTCTGCCTCAACAAGACACTGGTGACTAAAGCAACAGGAGGGGCAGGTAGTGAGGTTACACACAGGGGTCAAACACAAAAAGAAGAAATTATAAAAAGTCAGATCTGAACATCTTTTAGCGCCATTGTTTGCAGTAAAAATGACAAAGCACACAGAATGAGTTACAGCCAAAGCAGTACTCCAACACAAATTACATTAAAATGGATATTCTACCATTAATGTACTTTTTTGCATAGTAAGAGTAAGTTATTCATTATATATTATGTCAAATTACACATTTGGTTGAAATAAATATTTCACCAGCCTGTTGTCAATTATGTTAAATTTGTCAGAGTGAAACCTGGATGCAACAGGGCAGCTCTACCAGGTGTAAACTTGTTTGGATAACATGGACTATTCAGAACACGTGTAGAATGGAGGAAAGACAGATTCCAGTAACTCAAGCTGCCACATTTCTTCCTTCCAGTAAAGTAATACAATTAAAATAATATCATTTATATGTCAAAAAGCATGACAGGAAATGGAGCCACAACCCTGTGGTTCCTGTTCTAGGAACCAACATGTAGCTATTGAGTTAGATTACAAACCTCTAAATGCAGAGCAGTGACTATTTACTCACTAACATGTAGCTAGAAGTCTGCACTTTTTTTGGTATATGTGCATCATAAAGTTACCAAGAAAAAAATATATTTTAGATAAAATAGGGCATGAATGACAAAATAATGTTAAGTACCATTATCCAAGAACCGTGAATTGGTTTCATTGATCCCAAACAAAATTGAAAAACGATGTATTTTTTTTAGTTTATCATTATTAGCATTTTTCACAAAGCTGGTAAAAAGTGGGTTAAATGAATGACTAATGACGGTGGAACTTCTTTTGATTGCAGGCTTCACCAAACCCACAACAGATAGTTACATAATTCCAAATACAGTACTTCATCAAAACTACAAGAGCTGGATAGGGCATGTTTGGATAAAGCTATTTCACATCCATCCATCCATTTTGACATCCAGTAAGAAAAAAATTTGGCTGAAATGACATTATGGAAAAACTAATCTTTTAATCTATTGCCTGATGTACAACTGAAAATTGTGAAATATCTCTGACAAATTCACACATCTGAAAGTTAACGGCTTTAATTTGTAAGAGCCTAAGATCAAATGAAATCTAAAATTAACAAATCTTCATATTTGCCAGGCTGAGACCAGAGACTTATCTTTACAGACTGATACTTAATTGACTTAAATATAGGAGAGCTAATCAAGATGTTTGCCAATTAATTTTCTCTCTATTGACCTTGGATAAAAGTTATTAAATTGTGCTTGTTTTAGAACTATATTTGTGCTTTTTTAAAATTCCTATATATATGGCACTAAAGATGAAGATAACTGAAAGTCTATCTGCTTCATGTAAGATCTTTGACTTATACAAGACCTTTTCCAATATAAAACCTCATTACCTCCACCAAGTAAGTCACATTTTTGTCACCATTGTTTTCTATGTGTGTAAGTTAGCAAGATTATACAAAATGACTTGACGGATTTTCATGTGACAAGAAAAAAAAAGTTATTAAAACAGTGGATTTAGATGGGGATGGTGTAGGGGTCAGGAACTTCTTTCTAGGACTTTGTAAGATAGTGCGTTTCATTCCATTTTTTTCCAATTACAGTTAAACATTTTTGGCGGATTTCCATGAAACTAGGTAAAACAGTGGAGTATGTGTCACTGAAAATCATCAAATTGTGAAGACAGATCGTGACAGTAATCAACAATGAAACTATTTTGTTAAGTAACTATTAAGACAATTTTTCATAATGAAAGAATCATATGATGGCTAAAAAATCATGACTATTGCTCTTTGGTGTTTTGTTTTGTTTTGTAAAAGTGCACTCTGACTCCTGCGTAATTGGTTTAAATATTTTTTTCTACTTCAACATGACCTACTTTATATGACATTTATTGTTCACATTTGAATTTCAGGCTTTTTGGGCACAGTACTGCTTTATATATGTATAATCATGTTACACATTTTGTAAGTTTACTTTGGGTTACTACAACTTTTTTGTCTGGGTTAGGGTTTTTCATTGAGAGCATTGGTGCTCAAGCTTAAAAACTGGTATATCAATGAATGCATTATTTAACTAAAGTGACATTTCTATTCATCTCCATTCTTAATACACAAAAATCATTTCCCTAGATGTGTGATTAATTCAAATGACAGCACCTACCTGAACTAGTCTTATTACTAAAGCTTGTTGAAAAGTACTAGCTAATAGTCAGCACGCTGTAGGTTGATATTTCATCCCAGCAACATTCCAAACTTACTCTCAAGAACATCCAAGACTGGAAACAATCAGCTAACCTTCATGCCACACATATAATACATGACATTAAAATAATCTTGTGAACTGATTTGAATCCAGATACATTTTTATTACAAGCAACAAACAAATTGTCTTGAGTCGAGCGCCCAGTTGCAGCTCGGATGAAGGCAGTGTGGCATGCATTGTATATATATATATATATATATATATATATATATATATATATATATATATATATATATATATATAAAATGCATTTTATATATATATAAAATAGAAATTTCTATTTTATATATATATAAAATAGAAATTTCATATATATAGATATAAAACGCAGGGTGCCATTTAAACACAAACGGGAAACATCGTGCGAGAACAGATGAGTGAAGTCTCCTAAATAAATGCTTTGCCCCAACAGTTCCGCCTTACAATCATTTGACAGCCTGTTAAAAGGCCTCGTTTGGGCAGCAGTAAATATTCAGCAGTGAAAGCTTGGCTTAGAGGAAAAACAGCACAGGGGTAACAGTGGTCCTGGAACAGTTATATCAAGAGCTGTTCGTTGCATGGCCAACATTAAAGCTTACAAACATTTTAGCACCTATAGCCCTCGATATAAGCAAAATACATCCACCGTGAGCAAAGCAGGAAATAGTCAGGAAGACACCAAAAATACCAAGACAAGACTACTCGTCCTTACCTGAAACAGGCTTTTTGGCGCTTTGCGTCCTTCTAATTGGTTTTAAAGAGGTCCGTTTTCACACGACAACCATGGCAATAACTGTGACAAAAATCGCAAGGGATGACGTGTTGTTTTTAAAGCAATTTACTCGTTTCAAAAAGGCAGAAGCGGACGAAACTCGGGTCGACTAAGACTAAAATTTTCACCAATGCAAGCTAATCACCACACCCATGAAAGTGGGAACATGGCAACAGCCTGCTCTGAGGGGTGGGCGCTGGTGAATTCTAGGATATTCTTTCTAATCTAACAACGTTAACAAGTTTTGAAGAACAAAAACCTTGATCTATTTTTATATAATTACCGATGCTTCATTGCAAACCGCAATAATATTTTGTATTCTAGGGAAATAATATTAAATAAGTTGTGTAACCTACGGGCAAAATGGTATCGTCTATCAACCCCCTCAACAAAAAGGAACCGATTGGGATACAGGAAACAAATATTAGACCTATGAAGCCCGTAGTGGTAGTCGTGATTTGAATGGGCTTCGCATCAAGTGAAGCGACTTTCAAATCAAAAACTCCACTGTTCTATTGTTTGCATAACATTATACTGAATAAACTATTAAAGATATATGCAATATTTATTCAAAGCTGGAGGTGAGGACAGTACAGTACCTTTTCAATGAGGCGCATTGGCAAGTTTTTGGCTTGAGGGTATATCCTTGTTTATCCTGTTCATTTAGCATGCAAAACAGCATATAAATTCAAAATTGTTCATAGATCAAACCAAAATGATCTAAAAAAATATGTTATCTTTAGGATTTGCACTGACTTCCTAGATGCCACTACCACCTTCATATGCCTGATTAGTTTCATCTAGCTCCATACAGTATCACCTGGGAGCCTATATCACCGAATTTCAAAAAGGTTTTTAAATAGTATCCACGATTTGTTCTATAACAGTAATCAAATCTACATTAAAGTCAATAGAAGGTGTAATGTGACTCAATACCCATCCTCCAAGCCTCACTGAAATCAATTTAGTTAATTTTAGTGTAATTCTGCTGACAAAGTAACCGACAAATGGACGCACGAATGAAAACAAAACCTCCTTTTTGGAGGTAAAAATTAGTCAGTAAATCACTCTCATCAGCAATAGTTTGGATATTTTTTGATTAAATTGTTTTGTAACCAGAAATTCAGTGTTTCTAGTGCAAATATGAACATATTCTCCATCTGTCTGCTGCAATGGTGAAACTGAGTGCTTGGGTAGGTGGACGGAATAAAATATTTCTGGATGTCACCACATGCTCTGGGAGCCTTGATTCATTGAAATAGTGCTCAGGTTATTTATTTGGAACAGCCCAATACTGTATGCTCCCCCTGTAAGATTTGTATTGTGCCTGGAGGCAGTTGTGCCAAGCCTCACTTCAGCACTCCACATTTGGCTTGCAGTAGGTTCATTGAAAAGGATCTCTCTCCATTAGGACAGGATGAATTTTTAATGGGGCCAATGAAAGGGATCAGTGGGATAGACTTTTCCATATCTCTGCACGAGTCACAATCAATGGAGGGAAGATGAAAGTTGCCAAGCTCTTGGTTTCCTTTCGGAGTGGCATGGGGTCAGATTAAGTCTAATTGAATTCACACACAGCAGTGGTTTAGGTGTGTCATAACAATGTCTCCCTAAATACATGGTAAGGACTATCATGACAGAAGATTTTGGTTGATTTCTTCAAAGTGCACCCTAGAAATACACTGTTTTTAAAATATGGATCATTAGCAAATATAGAATTGTATATATTGTGGTAAGTGTTAAATCAGGTTTTTATTATAATGTGTGTGATGGAAGAAATGTGAGTCATCATAACAATATTCTTCTGCCCTTTTAGAAAAAACAGGAACATTTAATCTAATTAAGAAGAGAGCCAACTCTTCTGCTATGCTTCTGGTAAGCAAAAACATAAATTTTTTTAGCCATCCTAGAACCAGAGTCAAGGTGTCCAAAAGCACATCCTTAGCCAATGAGGTCCCTTGGTCCATTGCTTGGCAACCAAGAGGGGAGGGACAGAGCAAATTGACTCTGTAAAAATAGCACATCAATAGGCTGCTGTTTGAAAAAAGAAAGACACAAATGTTGGTGAGGCTATAAATAGCCTCCTGGAGCCTGAAACGGTATCCTGTACAATATCTCAGTTTTCCTGTCACTTACAAGGGAAATAATTTGCAACATGGTTTGTGCACAAGTTACTCAATAAAAAGTACAAGAACGTGCAAGTAGTGGAATGAAATTGTTTGAATTGAGATGGTTGTTGAGTTTAGGAGGATTGATAGGAGCTGATCCCATTTTTTATTACAAAAAGGCACAACTCTAATGTCAAGTTAGTATTTGTAAGAACCAGTTTTTTTAGTTGCCATCTGATATTGTGCAAATATGTAAAATTTCATTGACAACTGGTTCAATAATAAACTTGAATGCACTGTAACAATAAGCATTGTGCGTGGACAAGAGGGAATTCAGAGTTCAATGATGTACATGCACACTTTGGATGATATGCAGTCTTGTAATATTAACATGTAATTACATCTCCATATTGTTTGAAGACATTGAGTTGTGTGCTTTACTACTCTTTACATAACCTCATCACAACAGTGGTATATTTTTCATATGGGACATACACATTTGTCCTTTGTGTAAATTTAACAGTAGAGCACAATGTGTCCAAGAATAGATCCATCACGTCCAATCCAGTTTCACAGGACTGCTCAGAAATGAGCCCAATACGTGGGTGATCAAATCAAGTGGAGATAACGGGATGTCAATCTGAAGCAGCTCCTCTGTACCTAATTTTATCTGCACATTCCCATTTTTTGCCCACATGTGGTTAAGCACCCCAATGACCTCCATGTAATACTTCCACTGTATCAAAGGCAATTAAAATGTGTAGCAACAGCAAAACCTTAAAAGGCTTTATCAGGGCTGTCTTATCCACCAGACATCTCCCGGGGAGGTTGGCCGTTGCCAGGGTAACCCTCACAAATGGCAGCTGACGTCAAGAAGGTAGGAGAAATACCAGGGAGAGCCAGAGCTGCAATATGCATAATGGATTATTGAAAAAAGGTCCCTCTTGAAGAGTGTAAAGTGACTTAATATGCCTATCTTGCTGGGCCCACCACTGCTCCTTATTTGTGGTCTTTCTCTGATGAGGAAACTAGATGTTGATATTTTCATGGTTTTACCAGCACAACTCCTCAAATTTAAATTATCCATCATGAATTTAACACTGCTGATGATCTCATCAGGACACATTGTTGTCCTTCTCCCCAGGTTGGACCATGTCGCCCTACTAGATTGTATGTGTTCCTCTATCTAAATGTGATTTAAAAACTGACTCCTACTGTATTTCACTCACTCAGATCGTATGGCTAACTGTACAGCATCTTACCCAGTATGAGAGATCAGGCACATCACCTATTACCTTCCCCTGCAGACTGGTCAAGTAACATGGATCAAATGCAGCATTCATGAGTAGGTTCTCAGAAGTGACAGCTGTTGATGATGTATAAAAATGGTAACTACCATCACATGGGTCTGTACACTGTCTAGATCAGGTAAATATCTTAGTGTTGTAATTGACCAATTAAAGACTTTGTCTTGTATTACATGTTGTTCTATCATTAGCTGTGACACTGATTGTGCTGTCAGGTTTGACAATGACAGTCAAGTGCTTTTACATGCTAAATTAATATCTCTGTTGAATGAAGTGAGCTGAATTTATAAAAAAAATCTTGAAGACATTTCACCTTTCATCCAATAGACTTGTCTGAACAGCTGGAAGGCAGTTAGTTATATTTAATCTTTGACTTTATTCAACATAGAGATTTACCATGACATGGATGACATAATTTTCACAGATATCCAAAATGAATGCAACAAAACAGAAGGAAACACGTGCAAAGGATGATCAAAACTGTGTCCATATTGTGGTATAGGTGAAAAATAATGATTGACTGCATATATCATAAAATCACAAAAATGATTATCAGCATGACATTACATTAAATATTTGGATCATGTGATTAAAAACATCACATTCTAATCTCACATGATACTTTTTCTGATTCTGTAGATTGAAATAGAATCCATATAGAATTAGCACAAAACAAATAACAGGAACAAATGAAAGTTGGTGATAATCTAAAAATAAAATGTTTTTCGGTGTTTATTTTAAAAATGAAATGAATATGTCAATAAACTCATAGATGAGTGATCCTGTGGCTCATAGGATTTTTTAAATTAGATAAAGCACAGAACAACTGAAAAATGAGAGCTTTTAGTTAAAGGTAATCCAAGAGACTTCTGTACACCAGGAGTGCAAGACACGTCAGAAAGCATGAACTAACATGCTCTGAGGTTCTGAAGAAGTTCACACAAAACATGTACTGAGGAAAAAGAAATACAGGAAGTGAGGAATAACCCTTATGTGCTAATACCACACTTTTAAAAGAGCTTGTTACAGTTGCAACACTACGTTACCAGATGATCATTGTTTGCCGAAACCCACCAAGTGTTCTCACAATTTGGTGCACGAGTTTCCAAGCACCAAATAGTTTATGGAAATGACTTACAATTTACCTGAAAGCCAAATACAACTCTTGATACATGATTTGGATTCACACCCATCACTGTTTTGATTTAAATTAGCTTATAGTGTAATTACAGAACATGTATTGGTGCTCGGTGAAAGAGATACTAATCCACATTAAAGGAATTGGCTTCTTTTTGACTTCCTTTTTTTTTGTGTGCAAAACATACAATTTTTGATTTACCTTTGCTGGCACTGTAATTTTCTGTGACAGTGAATCACAGATGAATGAATCCAGAAGAAACGCAGGACAATAAACATTCAACATATACCAAAAACTCAGGAGGTTGAGGATCAGTTAAAGCTTCTGTACCTTTTTCCAGAAGAAGAAGTATACTTTATTTATCCCCGCAGGGAAATTACAGTCACTCAATACATGCTGTTGTGTTAGTTAGTTCTTTTTAACAATCAATGTATACACTGGCCCCCTGAACACAGCACACAAAGGGGCCTGCAAGCATGCAGTTAGTACACATCAAGCAACACACATCAAGCAACACACATCAGGGAGGCAGAGTGACGGGCAGCGGCTTCTGGAACGCGCCCCAATTGAGCAGCTTGTAGGGGGGACGGTGCCTTGCTCAAGGGCACCTTGGCAGTGGCTGGGAGGTGAGCTGACGCCTCCCACCGTCAGCTCACACTCCTGGTGGCATCCTGGCGGGAGCTGGATTCGATCCACCGATGGTTGGGATGATCTGTCTACAAGACGTCTGCTCTACCGCTGAGCCACTGCTGCCCCAGAGATGACATGAAGTCAGTGTTTTCTTCATATGTCGCAAATTGCATGGATTATAATACACAGCACTGTCGTTTCAGTTCTTCATTTCTGCTGAGTGTAGAAACTGCGGGGAGGAGCCGCAAATGGAGAGCGACAGAACTGGATTATGAGGTGGAGCGGGGCTGAGAGAAAGATTGAGCATGTGCACGGTACCCACGATGACAGATGAAGTATTTGTGGAAGAGATCATTATTTTTCCATTGTCGTCGTTTATCATTGAAAGTTACAGAAATTCTGTCCAATGACAAAGTTGTCACACTAGATATTCCTGAATATTTTCATACTAATTGACAATACCTATTAAGCTTTATAAAAATTAACTCCATTTTGCTAACATATAACACAATTTATCTGTAAAAAAAATAATCAGATTTTGAGGAAGAGTAATAGATTTAGTGTGAAGCTGAAGTCTACCTCAGCATGCACAGGGTATAAATTTATGAGACCCATACTGGTGATAATGGCTTGAGCCATGTCTTGAAATGACATCAGTTACCACAGCTGTTCCACTTGCACTCAGGTCACTTTCATTCTGTAAATTGAATTGCATATATTTTCTACTGATTGTATATAATTGCATATAGTTCAATGTTACTTGGCTTCGTCTCTTGAGCACCTGCACCTAATATCTTTTCCCATTGTGGGGTCTATAAAATGCATCTTATATTTTACAAATTCAAATTGAAAACAGTAATCAAGAATTCTGTATTAGGGCTGATCTCGTCCTCCAAGTCAGTTTATAGCTACTGCACAAATCATAACTAGTCCTATTGCCAATCCGTTCAAATAATTTCTTGGTCTTCAAAATGACTAAATAAATATTTCATCTGCAAATTTCAAAAGCAAAAACTTCACCGTGTGTTGCTATGAATATTTGATTTCAGTCTTAGGTGCAGATCCAGATCAGTTAACCCAATCAATAAGACAAATTCACAATGCTGAATGTTAAGTCAAAGAATGAAAGTTGAACAGCTGACACCCACAAATGTGCTTAAGCTCATATCTCACTGGTGTTATGGGACAAGTTTTGTTTCTTACCATATGTGTGTGTGTGGGTAAAGAATATATCTGACAGACAAACAGTCAACATGAGCCTCTTTTTATTAGCTTTCAAATAGTTTCCATGACTTACAATAACCATTCTCGTCAAATTTGACAGTAAAATGACGTATATTATAATTTTAATTCATCCAAACCCCAAACTGATGTAAAAGTGCTTAAAGAAGTGAACTATACCCATTTCAAAACATTGACTTTTTCACATAGCTGTTTTAAACCTGAATCTAAACACAACAAATATTTAAACGATCACACGATTAGAAAAATCAAGTATAAATATATACTTTTTTGTTAGTATTCTAAGTAATCTGAACATCTTAACGTAATGATTAAACTTCAACACTTAGGGTCAGTTATTGCGGCATTTAGTCTTTTGGGCTCATTATGTGTTTCAGCAATAAATCATCTCAAGGTTTCATTCAAATTTGATTCCCTGGGCCAGAGGAAGATCCTTGCTGTAGTTTATTGTGCAGGTTGAACGCCTCATGTACTGCTTCCATGAGTCACTTCCAGACTCTCTTCCACCTCCTGTGTGTTTCTCTCCTCCAAAGGCTCCTCCAATCTCAGCACCGCTTGTGGGAATGTTGACATTTACAATACCGCAGTCAGATCCTTTAGGTCCCAACCAGCGGAAAATGCGACCCAGATCTTTGGTGAAGATGCTGCTTGTCAGACCTTGATCAACCTCGTTGTTCCAAGCAAAAGCTTCTTCTTCGGTTTTGAACTTCAGGACATACAGTATGGGGACAAAGGTTTCGGTTTGGACAATAGGACTATCGTGAGGCAGATCCGTGAAGATGGTGGGCTCCACAAAATTTCCAGGTCGGTCAATTACTTTTCCACCACAGACCAGAGTGCCACCTTGCTGCTTTGCCTGCTCAATAGCTGCCAGATACTGCTCTACAGCTTGTTTGGTGTGAAGAGGCCCATACAAGGTGGTGGAATCTCCAGGGTCTCCAATGCGGACTTGTTTGTAGGCCTTGACAATCCTCTCAACCACTGTGTCGTGAACACTCTCATGCAACATCAGCCTCCTGGTAGTAGTACAGCGCTGGCCAGCCGTTCCCACAGATGCAAAAACAGTAGATGGCACCACAAGATCAAGGTCAGCATCCTCAAACACAATGATAGCATTGTTCCCACCGAGCTCCAACAGTTTACGGCCAAATCTTTCTTGCACCATCATTGCTACCTTCTTCCCGACTTGTGTACTGCCAGTGAATGACAGCAGATCCACACGCTTATCCTTTGCCATGGCTGTACCTATGTCGGCACCGCCGCAGGTCATAGAGCAGATAGCACCGGGCAAATTGTTCCGCTCCAGCACCTCAGCTATAATCTTAGTAACTGCAACACTTGTGAGAGGAGTGGTTGGAGCTCCTTTCCAGAGGCAGACGTTGCCACAGGTTAAACCAATGGCATTGTTCCAGCCATAGACAGCCACAGGAAAGTTAAAGGCAGTGATGACGCCAACAAGACCAACAGGGTTCCACTGTTCAATCAGGGCATGGCCTGGTCTTTCAGAAGGCAGGATGGGCCCCCCAATCATTCTAGAGAGACCAACAGCGTAATCACAAATATCAACATACTCCTGCACCTCTCCCACTCCTTCAATGTAGATCTTGCCCATTTCTAGAGATACAAGGCTCCCGAGTAGGTTAATCTTCTTTCTCAATTCATGTCCAATCTGCCTCACAATCTCACCTCTTTTGGGAGCAGGGACATCTGCCCATACTTTCCAAGCTTCTTTTGCTTTCTGGACTGTTTCTTCATAATCTGACAAAGTTGCCTGAGTTACTCTGGCAATCGGCTCATTGTTGGCAGGACAGTAGGACGTGATGACTTCTCCACTTCCACTCCAGCTTCCATTGTAAACACCAGGGTTGTCCTCAGACAAGCCAAGCTCTTTCATCCAGGAGTATTTGGGCTGGCTGATAAGGAGTCCTGACATAGCTGCTGACTGGTGGCAGTGAAGTGATGCAAGTTTTTTTCTCAAAAGAAGCCTGCTGTGCTGGGCAATGGTCAGAGTGAGGCAACGATGCATCTGTGCTGAAACATACCAGTTAAAAATTAATTTCAAATGAAATTTTAAAAAGGTTGAAGAATATTTTCTACATTTTTTTACTTGATTCAAATAACATGAAAATTTTTGATACTACAAAAACAGGACAAGCAGTAGATAATGTTCACCTTTTAGAACCCTTCCCAAACCATGATCAACAAAAAGTAGAAATAAAATGCTTCATTCCCTGTGGGGGCAGGGGGTGAGTATGTGCTGGAGCTTGACCTTGCAAGTTCAGGCACGACATGGGATAGAAGTCACCATGTTATAACACGGCTACAGACAGAAAGCCAAACCAATCGCACTCACACCTAAAATTAATTTAGTTATCAATTCACCTACTTTGTATGTATTTTTATGGTAGGATGAAGCTTGAGTAACTGGGAAAACAAAAAAAAAGACGTCGCAGGGAGAACATGCATAATTCACACAGAATAGTCAAAAGTCCATTTGACCTTGCAGCTTTCGTGCTGTGATGTAACAACTCTAACCAAATGTACCACTCTTTAATAATTTATTTTATTTATTTATTGACTAACTTCAGGCTCCTTTCTGGGAGGAGCTGTTCAAAATGTTAAAATAAGTTACATTAAATTCCACAGTAAGCAATCTTGTGCAACAAGGAATGTGGACAAACAACAGGTGTGAAACAGAGAAGGGTATGAAAATAACTTTTAAACACTAAAAAAAAAAGATTGTCCTTAGGGATTCAGTCAATTAAACAGATAAACAATACAAGGTTACGCATACACAATTTCATTCTAAATATTTGTTATTTTTATTATGTAAATAAGGCCAAAAGTGAGTGCCTCTTTATTAAGTTTTCTGATTTTAACTATACCTTCTATGAATATAGGCAGCTTTGAATTTTGCACTGACTTGTTTGGAGATGTGCTCTTGATCATTCCATTTTCCTATAGACTACAGCGCAGCCGCACGGTCACTTCATTAAACTAATGTAAAATAACAAAGAGTAGTGCACATAAAAATAAAGATCAGAAACCACAAATTAAACAATACATCAAGGACTTACTGGATGCATATAAATAAATTGGTATCCGTCTGTGCGTGTCATAAAACACATCTGCGCTGGATCAGGTGTCAAACATTTGGTTTGCACATCAGAGAAGTGTATCCACCATTTTCATTACGCAGTTAATCCATCTTTAATCAACCACGAGGCTGTGACGACTGGGATACATTTGTGATTCGGGCATATCTGACATACGAAACTTCTACTAAAATATTACCGATTGATATACATCGAAAAAAATAACGAAACCGTTCCATTTTAAACAACTTTTTTACAAAATAGAATGGTTCTCCAGCTAGGACATGGTTGCTAATGTAATCGATTCTGACCGACTGTGACCCAAGGTCTTGCAGTTATAACGTCTTGCTGTTGTAGATCATGTATGTTCATTACAAACGCTCCAGTCGTTAACAACTAAAAGCCAGTTTGTACCAACACTAGACAGTTTCTTACTCACTTGAACGTCAAGATCACAAGCTCACAACTCCCAAGAATAGACAAGGAATGAAGCATGCGTATACGTGTCCTCTACTAATAATATGGCGTCACTACCGCGACGGAAGTAGAAATGGTGAGCTGCATTCTTATTGGTCAGTCACCACAAGCGGTGTAACGCCTGTTTGGTTCGTTTTTTCAATGCTAACACATTTCCTTTGTTGTGACGACTGTGATTCTGCTGCAATAGACCAATTTAAACAGTTGCTGTTGAGATAATTTAAACAATGAGTGGTGGGGTGTATGGAGGAGGTGAGTGGGATTCATTTTCATTAAACGAAATCCGTCCATGCTAGTATGAAGCTTTTTTAGCATTGTTAGCTAACCTAGCAATGCTAGCTGTGCTAACGATTAAGCAGCTCCGTGGTGGGCGAAAGCTCTGCATTCTCGCTTGTGTTTTTAGTCGTCACATGTCAAAGAATTAATGTACCGGTACCTATGAATACACGTGGAGACAATTAAGTAACTCATCCTGGCACCGGCTAGGGTGCTCGCAAGTAATGGAGAGTCGGTTTGCTGGTCTCATGATCGCATCCCTTCCTGTGTGGTAACTTAATTCCCCAAACAAACGTGATATGCGCTTTGCCTTGCTGCCTTTCACACATTTTTATTTTCAGAATTTTTCAAATTTATATGAAGATTCAAGTTATTTACAATAAGCCTGTGTATCCAAAGCTGTTAAAATCAATCCACTGGACTTAAAGTTTCTTGAAGACGTCCTCTCATCCAAGAGGCTTCTTCAGTTCTCACTGATCCACTCCAGTGGTAACTATGACCTGGATAACTGGAAACCTACACAGACATCAATGAGCCTGTGATATATTTGTCTTCATTGTATTTACCTTTTTTTTTAGTTTGCCAGTCTTGTCTGTAAGCAGAATTAAAAGTTTTGGTTTAGGGGTCATAATTTCACACATGTGACTATTGCGTCTGGGTGAAGTTACTTATTAGTAACTGGGTATAACTTATTAGTAAAGGGATCTGCCTCAGTGGAGGTTTGAGCTCCGTGATTGCTATTCTAGTTAAACTCTGCCTTTGTAACGTACATGTAAACACACACACACACACACACACACACACACACACACACACACACACACACACACACACACACACACACATACACACACTGTACACATTTTTCCTTTCTTTTTTTGTTTAGTCTTGAAACTGTACAATCAAACGTACTTTGATGAAACCAATGACGATTAAAGTAAGTTAAATATTGTACTAAATCGAAGTGAAAGATTAATGTGCTGGCAAAGTCACTCCATGTTATTCAGTTACTTCAAAGAATTACATGTGTAATGTGTAAACCACATATTATGTTCAGATTCAGCTGAGAAGTCAAAGTAGCCATTTTAGTGGCTGCTGAACTGTATATGTGTAGTTTTACTTTGCAAATCTGTAATTAAAGTCACTAATTTTTTTCAATAATATAATTTGACACATTATTTGAGGACTACAGCACAAGCATCTATTTCATTTCTTTCAAATTGATCATTTTGATGGGTTAGGCATTGCTGTCAAACACTAGCAACAAAGGTCGGGAATGCACAGAGGTCGGGAATGTAAAATAGGTTAGAGTTTCTAGGCATGCATGATTTTTATATCCTGCTTCAATCGGGCTTGTGATTTATGGTAGGTAGTGTAGTCTGAGTAAAGACCAGTGATGACTTGGCTTTAAAATCAATGCATACCAGAAATACCAGAAAAAAAGTTCACATCAGCAGATAAAGTGGTTTAAAAAGGAAGTTTGAAGTTTGTAAATATGGTATGTTTTAATTCCTTTGTGATGTGTGTTATTGAAATTATTAGTATTTAATGAGTTGAAAAATATATTGTTCAAGAAGCTAATATTCATGTAATAAATTCAGTAGAAATATATTTGAGTAAGGAGACTGTGCTAACATTCCCCATAAGTGGCCAACTATTTAATGTTTTGCTACAGTGCATTTACATCTAAGCACACCAGATGCATGTATAAAAATGAGAGTGGCTGATATCAGTAGTTTTCCTCTGCATTGTAGATTACTGCATCCACAGCTGTAATCATTGTGGAAATTGATACCTTGATATTTTATCAAATTTCCAACCTTTTTCTCATTTTTGCAGATGAGGTGGGTGCTTTGGTGTTTGACATTGGCTCCTACTCTGTAAGAGCTGGTTACGCAGGAGAAGACTGTCCCAAGGTAAATCAATTTCTCATGGCCTGATTATGCACCCTGTATCCTTCCGTCATCTTCATCTTCCCTTCAGGCTATATAAATGTCACAAAATTAGGACTGTCACCCAGGAGACAGGCAGCATTAATTGAGATCAGGTTGTGCTAGAGTACTGACTTGGTTTGGATTTGTCTGCCTTTTAGGGGAAGATCTGTTTGAGTAACTCATCTATTTCACAAATGAAAGATGGCTGTTAATTCTGTAATTATTAATTTGTGTAATACTGGCCATGTGTAAATTTTATTAAATATTATCAAATATTAAATAACTTAGTGAGTTAGTGTGAGTATATCATTTTTCCTTTATATGTGTGATATATCATAGAAAATCTTGGCACCCAAAACTTTCCTGTTTGTTTTCTTTTTATACAAGTAGGATGCAAAAACTACTGTACTGATTTCTAGAAATTTTGGTGTAGAATCACCATTTTTTTCTTCTCCGCTTTCTTCAAAATTACAAACATACACAATATTTTTCTTATTTATATGTTAAATACTGAACTGATATCCATCAAACTCAATGTATTATTGTGTATCAGTAAGGATTTATTTGAAATGATCTCCTGTGATTGATATTATAAAAAAGGACATGTGGGAATATTGACTTATTTATCTTTGAATGCTCTCAGGCGGACTTCCCCACTGTGATAGGCGTGACGCTTGACCGCGAGGATGGCAGCACACCCATGGAGACAGATGGTGACAAGGGCAAGCAGAGTGGCACCACATACTATATTGACACCAACCAACTGAGAGTACCCAGAGAGAACATGGAAGTCATGTCCCCTCTTAAGAATGGCATGAGTGAGTGAGATTTTTTGAAATATCAGTGTTTTTAGCAGCCTTGATTGTGTAAAATATCAAGAGGGCAGTAAAAGTAGCATAGAGAGTCAATGTCTGTTGGTCAGCTGTCTGTGATGCAAACCTAGAACTGAATATTTATCGTACTGCCTGCTTGATCCATAGCTATAATTGTTCCCTTTTGTTTCGCCTTGCCTATAGACAACCGTCGTTCATTGTGAGCGTTAATGAGATTTCTTGATGACTGTCTAGTGTTTTCTTTTTTGAAGTTAAATCTGACAGTCATCGTACATTCCTGTTCTTTTGGTGTGTTTCTGAACTTCAGATGTGGTTTGCATGTCCATAGATGTTCATTTTGGTGAATTAGTTGGGCTAGAAATACATCACTGATCTTGGCTCGTTTTTCAATGCTTTGGTTTATAACTCAGTTTCCATTTTAGATTTTTTTTCCTCACATCTGTCCCACATTATGAGCTAGAATATCATTGTACATTGCATTCAGTTTGACAGCCAGTGTCTATACCTAGGCATTTAAATTTTCCGGCCAGACATTGGATGCATGCTATTTGTATAAAATGTCACAGAAGATAATTTGGAGTGATGTTAAAATTGTCATCATAGATTCCCTGCAATTGAAAACTTATTTCCCATTTGTTAGAAACATTTCAAGCTACAACATTTTGGACATTTGTGTGATTTATGTCTCCTTTGTGCATAAGTAAACGCGAGTATGGAATGAGTACCCTGACCGAACTGCTGCTGCTCATGCAAATCTGGTCTGGTGGAGTTTGGATATAAGGCTATTTAGAGATGAGTGTGACACCACATATAATTGCAGGAGAAGAGCAACAGGGGACCCCAGACTCCCTCGGAGGACTGACCTGGAACATTGGTGCCTGGTGCTTAAATTATTATCTGAAAAAGCTCATCATTGCTCTACTTTCTTCAACATCTGACCCAGAGATGATGATGATGATAATGATGATGATGATGATTATTATTAAAGATGTATTTTTTTCTGTTTTTAAAAAAAAAATTCTTCACTTGGAGCCACAATTAAAGAATGTTGTACATTTTTCACTGAGCGCCACTGCAATGTTATGCGTTACATGTTATGTCTTTGTGTTTAGGTTTTGTTACATCTGTATGTGTTCATATTAGAGAACATATCACACTAAAATCAATACGACTTATTTTCCAGTTTAGCTATGATGCAGTTGGCATTTTTTTGGTGTGGGTTGTTGAGTTATGCCAAAAAAAAACTGAAGAGAGACAAAGCTCTTGAGTGTTTCAAATGTATTTTCTGTGTGTGAGGGAGTTGACATTTATCAAACACTGCCTTTGTTTTTCTATTTACAGTTGAGGACTGGGACAGCTTCCAGGCCATTTTGGATCACACCTATAAGATGCACTTCAAGTCTGAACCCAGCCTACATCCAGTGCTTATGTCGGAGGCATCGGTGAGTTAGCTTGAGTTACAAGAAGGAGTCTGAACAACTCTCATTACTTAATGTTGAATCATTGCTCCAAGACTAGAAATATTGAATTACATTACTGTAGTTTGAATTTATCATGTAGCAGTGAAATCCCAGAGATTTAAGTTCTGCTTTTGCTTAAATTTTGCATGGTATTGTGAGGCAAGGAATTAGATGAAATTGATTGTCTCTGCTCTGTTCCCTATCACCTAACAGATTCCAAGTTGTTGTGTTATGTTTACAATACTCTTTTATATACTCTAAACTCGCTATTTTTTGTTTTGTGTCTGCAGTGGAATACTCGAGCAAAACGAGAGAAGCTAACAGAGCTGATGTTTGAACATTACAATATTCCTGCCTTCTTCCTTTGCAAATCAGCTGTATTATCTGCGTATCCTTCTCTATTTCACTTCGTCCAGAAAGGATAGGACAAAGATAATGTGGGTGTGTTATGTCTGTGTAGTTTCTCATTCACCATTTTTTTAAGTAAAAAAAAAAAGAGTTCTTCAGTTCTACATGACCGGTAGAGAGTCCACACTTCCCAATGTACAAGTTACAGCATTCTTCACTGCACTGAACAGCATACACTACATTGCACTGTTTGTGTTGTGGTGTTTTGTCCATAGAGTGGACAGACTATTTAGGATGTGTTTCTGCTCCTTAACAAACACACCTGGATTGTTCTTAAAGACATGTGGCTCTCCAAACAGGATCTTTGTCAAGACCAAAAAGTCCACCAACAAAAACAACAATGAAGAGGAGGGGTAAGACAAATGGAAACCTGAGGTCATCCCCTACATTGCTGGTGTTTCAGAAAAATTCAAGAACATTTTCAGGAAACACAAGATTCCCACACCTGGAAATGCTTTAAGACAAAAAGCTGGACCACCCTAAGGACAAAACACCACAAACAGGGCAATGTCGTGAATGTTATCTAGTGCAGTGAGGAATGCTGTGACTTGTGCATTCGGGAGACCAAACAACTGCTTCAAAAGCGTTTGACTCAACACAGGAGAGCCAGCTTCTCAGGATTGGACTCGGCTGTCCACCTGCATCTGAAAGACACAGGCCACTCCTTTGAGGACAGTCATGTCCAGGTTTTATCTGGGAAAACATGTTTGAGAGAAAAGTTGTCATAAGCTTTCTCCAGACTTACAAAAACACAATGCAGCTCTGTCTGGCCTTCTCTGTACTTCTCTATCAACATCCTCAAAGCAAATACTGCATCTTTAGTACTCTTTGTTGGCATGAAACCATACTGCTGCTCACAAATGCTCACTTCTGTCCTTAGTCTAGCTTCCACTACTCTTTCCTATAACTTCATTGTATCGCTCATCAGCTTTATTCCTCTGTAGTTGCCACAACTCTGCACATCTCCCTTGTTCTTAAAAATGGGCACCAGCACACTTCTTCTCCATTCCTCAGGCATCTTCTCACTATCTAAGATCCTTTTGAACAACCCGGTCAAAAACTCTACTGCCACCTCTCCTAGACACTTCCAAACCTCTACAGGTATATCATCAGGACCGACTGCCTTTCCAGTCTGCATCCTCTTCAATGCCCTCCTCACTTCATCCTGACTAATCTTTGCTACTTCCTGGTCCACAACAGCCACCTCTTCTAGTCTTCTAGTTCTCTCTCATTTTCCACGTTCATCAACTCTTCAAAGTACTCTTTCCATCTTCCCATCATACTAGTGGCACCTGTCAATAGACTTCCATCCCTATCCTTAATCACCCTAACCTGCTCCTTCAATCTTTGTCTTGCCAACCTGTATAGATCAGTCTCTCCATCTTTACTGTCCAACCTAGCATACAAGTCATCATAAGCCCCTTGTTTGGCCTTTGCTAACTCTACCTTCACGGTACGCTGCATCTCCCTGTACTCCTGTCTACTCTCCTCAGTCTTCTCAGTGTCCCACTTCTTCTTAGCTAACCTCTTTCTCTGTATACACTCCTGTACCTCCTCATTCCACCACCGAGTCTCCTTATTAACTTTCCTTCCAAAAGACACACCAAGTACTCTCCTACCTGTCTCCCTGATCACATTAGCTGTAGTTTTCCAGTCATCTGGAAGCACCTCCTGACCACCCAGAGCCTGTCTTAACTCCTTCCTAAAAGTCATGCAACAGTCTTCCTTTTTCAGCTTCCACCATTTCGTCCTCTGCTCTGTCTTTGTCCTCTTCATCTTCCTCACCACCAGAGTCATCCTACACACCACCATCCTATGCTGTTTGGCTACACTCTCGCCTACCACTACTTTGCAGTCACTGATCTCCTTCAGATTACACCGTCTACACAAGATGTAGTCTACCTGTGTGCTCCTACCTCCACTCTTATAGGTCACCCTATGTTTTTGCCTCTTCTGGAAGAAAGTATTCACCAAAGCTGTTTCCATCTTTTTACAAAGTCAATCCCCATCTGTCCTTCTACATTCCTCTCCTGGATACCAAACCTGCCCATCACACAATAACTTGAACCCACCTACAATGCAGTATTGATCTCAATCACCAGAAACCAAAACAACCATTCACATCTGAGTACAGCTCACCATAACAGCTCACAGGAGGGTGGGCGAACTGGTCAGAACTGAAGAAGCTTCCTGGCTGAGAGGTGAAAGTCTCTAACTTTAAAGCAAGTCCAATTGTCCAGGTGATTCTTTTTGTGTATGTACTTTCTAAAGTTAAATTCTTCTTCATAAAAAACTCCTTGACTGTAAGTGTCTCAGCTTTGCCAATGGGCGGTCTACAGGCTTGGTCTTGGACAGCGGAGCCACACACACCACAGCAATTCCAGTGCACGATGGCTACGTCCTCCAACAAGGTGAACAATTATAATGAATCATTTATCGTAAGTTGTGTAGTGACAGAAGACATGAAGGTAGTTGGGGTAAGAGAATAGGATGCAGAAGACAGGGTTAGATGAAGGCAACTGATTCGCTGTGCCAACCCCTAAGTTGACAAAATACCTGCAGATTTTTCTTGTGTTATAAATGTACAAGTTAGGGGATTAATGTAAATGTAATAATTTTAAACGCAAAATTGTGTGCTCCTTATCTTTAATTTATGGTGCCACCTGCTGGTTGTAGATTATATTTAATTTTTGCCAAACCAGCATTTCCTTCAAATGTTCTGTTATTAACAACCTCTATCACCATTTTGAAATATTTTTTGGTGGATTGTAAATTACACTTTCCCATCAGGTTTGTTAAAAATGATGATTCCTATTTTTAACAGTAAAGATGCAGATTTCAGAATGAAACTTGAACCAAGGCAGTCATAGACTGCAACATCCCACAACACCCCTGAATTCAAAATTTTAACCTGACCTACTTGCATAAGTCAAAGATCAAAGCTAACCAACTGGTTATTTTAGAGAACTTAGAGTAAGTAAAGGAAGGTATTGATCTTATCGTAGTTTCAAGTAAAATAAGTTTTCAGGTAAGATAGAACTTTATTAATCCTGAAGGATATTCTGGTGCAATTATCTTTGTGATTAATAAAGTTTTATCTTTAAAAGGACGTGTGGTTGCTGTGTTGTGTCATTATGGATGAGATTTACAGTTATTCCTGAATTCCTTTTTTTATTCACAGGGATTGTCAAGTCACCTCTGGCTGGAGACTTCATGAGCATGCAGTGTAGGGAGCTTTTTCAAGAATTAAGTTGTGAAATAATCCCCCCTTACATGATTGCATCTAAGGTATGATCTTTGCTGCAAATGCTAAATTCATCATTTCATAGCTGTAATTGTATATGTCCTAAATCTAACAGATGCAATATAACCTGAAATTCACTGTTCATTTTCTATTTTCAAGATGAACATGTATTTAAAAATATTTTTCACACTCCAGCTATGCTTTCAATGTTATGATAAAAATATATTTAGTTACAATTATGACTGTATAAGAACTGTAATTTTGTCTGAGCTGTCAACCATTTTGGATTAGTTACTGTTGTTTAATCTTAAATAACCTTTTTAAACTGCATGATTATAATTTTAGTTTCAATGGCTCTTGGGTTTCCATACGTGTTGAACAAAATGAGCTGAGTGATAACAGCCTATAGCCAGTTGCTGACAGGCCAAAATTCGTTGAAGAAAACATTACTTCACTCTTTCCAATGTGGGCTGTATTTTATTTTACATTGTGTGCCTACACATCTTATATAGGTCCTCATTGCTATCATTATTCATACCAGAAAGTGTCACTTTATGTGTTTGTCATTGCAGGATGCTGTGCGGGAGGGATCCCCAGCCAGCTGGAAGAAAAAGGAGAAACTACCTCAAGTCACCCGATCATGGCACAACTACATGTGTAATGTAAGTAACAAACTTACTCCTGGTTGAAGTATTCAATGTTATTTTCTTTCTGTAAATGTTTACCAATTTGCCTGTTTTCAGTGTGTGATCCAGGACTTCCAGGCATCTGTGCTGCAGGTCTCAGACTCGCCGTACGATGAACAGTAAGAGCATTACTTTATTAGACACTTGTTTTACACTAGTTAAACTGAGGCACAAGATCTGGCTTTGTGTGGATCAGGAAAACAGTTTGTCGTTTCAAAAGCCTGTAAGCACTGCATTTCAGCAACAGGTTCCTCACCATTGCTGTAAAATGACGTTATCACTGTGGTTTATATCATAATTATCATCTTTATTACCAGATGTACATGATCCTGTACTTTAAGTCTCAACCATTAGATGTACTAATGTCAATGTTTCAACCCCAGTCTAAGATATAACCCCCACTCCTTTATCAGGGTTGCTGCTCAGATGCCCACTGTACACTATGAACTGCCCAATGGCTACAATTGTGACTTTGGGGCTGAGAGGCTGAAGATCCCAGAGGGCCTGTTTGACCCCTCCAATGCCAAGGTGTGTGTTTTTCTAAATATACCACGCAATACTGTACTAAATAAAGAATTTTCGAGACGAAGTGTTTACATGTGTTGCTTTCCATGTTTTTCCCCGCAATGTTATTTGTTTTGGACGCTTTAGGGCCTGTCAGGAAATACCATGTTAGGAGTTGGCCATGTGGTGACTACCAGCGTGGGAATGTGCGATATTGACATCCGACCGGTAATTAGTTAGATGTGTCAAACATGTGTTCCACTGTTTTCTTGGTGGCCGGATCAAAAATGTTATCTTACATTAATTAAATTTGTGAATTTCGAATTATAGGCTGTTGGAAGACTACCTGAACTTAATAATTAAAGATATCCAGACCAATGTCTCTTTTTTAGTCTTGTAGCTTCAATTGAAATGTTAGCATATGCTTTTATTTTGTTGTTTTAGTTTTTTTTTTCCTGTTTCACATGTGTCATAGGGTCTTTATGGCAGTGTGGTGGTGACTGGTGGAAACACTCTCATTCAGGGCTTCACAGACCGACTGAACAGAGAGCTCTCCCAAAAGACCCCTCCAGTAAGTTAATACCTGTACTTCCTTACATTTTCTGGACATAATTCTCTCAGCTTAAGTGTAAGACTTCAAACTCACTGAACACCATCTTCTCTACTTCTGTGTGATTTACAGAGCATGAGGCTGAAGCTAATAGCCAACAACACAACGGTGGAG